>NC_042620.1:20940548-21179368 GCF_901001135.1 Rhinatrema bivittatum | reverse complement strand
CAGAGAACGTTCTCTTGCTGGGTGTGCTCGTGTCTGCAAATAGTAATTGCTGATAGACGTGTTATGATAGCCCTATGTGAAAGATATAATTGGTAAAGAACTTTGCATTTCCTGCTGATGAAAATCGGTCTGCTTCGATCTGTTGGCAACCAGAGTGCATAAGTTGATCTCCACAAAAATCTCAGCTCCCTCCAAGGCACGCTCTGGAGAACAGAATATTAGGGGAAGCTTGACACATAACAGGGCAATTATCAAAAGCCCGGGTGGTTTGAAGACCCATGGGTATGTTTGTAAGCCCAGACCTCCAAGCCACATTTTGGGTGGCTACCTTTGTAAAAGCCCGGTGGATTGGGTAAAGTGCTGTATTTACCTGCAGAAATAACTTTGGAAATCACCCTCTCTTCAGCCCTTTCACCTCCATCTTAGTGCCTTGGATCGGGCCTAATAGGGGTCAAATGTACTGCAAGGTTTCTTCCATTTTGTGTCCATGGATAAAAATGCTTTAGACATTTGGCCTTATGTACTGCAAATCTGTAGAGGAAAGTGATTGAAAGTCGTATGTCGTGCAGTTCTGGTCACCTTATCTCAAAAAAAAGATATGGAAAAAGTAGAAATGGTAAAGAGAAGAGCAACAAAACTGATAAAGGGGATAGATTGGCTCGCTTATGAAGAAAGGGTAGCGCTCTTCAGCTTGAAGAAGAGGTGACAGAGAAGGGATACGATGGAGACTTCTAAAATCATAAGTGGGGTGGAGCAAGTTAAGAAGGAATGCTTTTTTTTTTTACCCTTTCAAGGATGGACTCCATGAAACTAATTGGAAGCAGATTTTTTAACAATTAAGAAAGTATTTATTCAGTCAATGCACATTAAAGCTACGGAGTGTGTGGCCAGAGAATGTTGTTAAGGCTAATGGTATAGCTGAATTCTAAAACGTTTGGACAAGTTTCTACAGGACATTTTCACCACTAATCATTTGCCAGATAGGTAGGGATGTGCACTGATTTTATTTTGTGTCGTTTTCGTTTCGGGCTGTTATCTGTTAAATTTCATTTTTAAAATGGTTTGGGAGGTATTTATTTCAGGTTTCCCTAATTTTGGAGTTAGTGGGTGCTAATAGGATTTAGCATGTTCTAACTGGATGTTAGTGCGCATTAGGTCCTGTTAGTGTGCACTACTTAGTTTTCCTAATTTCGGAGTTAGTGCGCACTGATAGGACTTAGGGTGCACTAACTGAAAATATTACTGATAAGTTAAAGCTAGAGCTATGGTTCTGCATTCCCATTGGCTGTCTCCTTAGTTACTTGTTTGTGTTGCCAAGGTTGCAAGTCAGTGTTTGTGGGGGAATGTCCAGTGCCCGGTAACAAGTGTAAACAACAAGTGATGTAATAATGGCATCAAGTTCTAGTCAGCAAAAGCATGTAATGTAAATGCATATTTACAATTTGCCAATCCCTTTGTGTTTTAGGAAAGGGGCCCTGGCATTTTAGGATATGCATACTTTTAATTCCCCTAGTGTCTGTCTGTGTGTTTTGGTGAGGGGGCAATAATTGGTGAGAGGGGAAGTGATTGAGGTAAATGTATGGGGTGACAGGTGGGAGAGAGACTGGTTGAGTGATGAGTGGTGAGAGAGAGGCAGCCTGTTTTGTGTGGGGTGGGATTGCTGAGAGTGGAAATGACTGGGGTGAGTGTATGGGGTGACATGTGGAAGAGAGAGGCAAGTCACTCCCCACACACACCAGGTTGAATTTCTCTCTTTCTAGTCACCACCTCAACTAGTTTCTCTCCCACCTGTTACCCCATACATTCACCCAAGTCACTTCCCCTCTCACCAGTCACCTCCCCCACCCAAATACACAGACTCACACTAAGGAAATTCAAAGTATGCATAATCCCAAAATGCTATGTCCCCTTTCCTAAAATACAAAGGAATTGGCAAATTGTAAATATGCATTTACATTACATGCTTTTGCTGACTAGAACTTGATGCTATTATTACATCACTTGTTGTTCACACTTGTTACCGGGCACTGGCCATCCCCCCATAAACACAATCTTGCAACCTTGGCAACACAAACAAATAACTAAGGAGACAGCCAATGGGAATGCAGAACCAGCTTAAGTGGAGTAAATCACTATTTACTCACATAAATAGCTGTGATAACTTCCTTTGTTACCTTCCAAATGTTCTGTAATTCAACTTAATGGATTTCTGTTACCAGGGATTTTACAGCCTTGCTGGATTACATGCTGGATCTATAGCTAACGAACTACTCCCCAATTGACACTTTTTAACTTATTGGTAACATTTTTAGTTGGTGCTCAGTAACTTTAGTTAGTGCGTGATAACATAGTGTGTACTATGTCCAAAATTAGGAAAACTAGGTAGTGTGCACTAACGGGACTTAATGAGTACTAACACAAAATACTAATTTTCACAAAGTTTTGTCATTTTTTTCATGATATTTCATCATTTTTTCGTGGCAGTCCTGAAACAAGAAATAGACTATTTCGCTGCTATTGTCTATTTCATTGAAAATGAATGCACATCCCTTTTGGGTATCATCGCCTCTTACTTCTTGGCGTGAGCAGCAGGGAATGGATCTCCCCTATAGGGTTCTGCCAGGTACTTCCAAACGACCAGGAGTGTCCGCTGCCAGAGACAGGAGGCTGGGCTCAGTGGACTATTGGTCTGATCCACTATAACATGTCTTATATTTTTTAGTGTACCGTGAAATAATATGAATTAAGCATCTAAAGAAAAGTAAACTGAAGTGTTCAGTAACAGTAAAGAGCTGTCAGTTCATGAGTCAAAGAGCAGAAGGATTAATTGTTTCAGTCCATCTTTACAAATTCCTGCCACATTCATTAACAATTTCCTTTTCCGTGCTAAATAATTTTCGCTTCCACCCTTTCTACCTAAACACTCTCCTGGCTTCTCTTTCCTACGTTATAGCATTGTCAAGTTGTCACCTAGTTAAAAAAAATAAATAAATAAATACGAGAGAAAACCTTCTGCAGCCCTTTAATCACATTCTGGTGATTTAATAGATGTTATATTCCTGCTCGCTGGAACGTAAGTGTGAATCAGATGTCTAGAGAGATACAGAGGATAACGTGAAATTTCAAGCAGCAGAAAACACGCATGCTGCCAGCCCTTATCAAAAACCTTCCCTTGCTGGCACTTAATTCTTATCGTTTGCTTTGGGTTTTCTTAAAGTTAGATTATTGGCATTAGAGTCTGTGCACAACCCGCAATCATGTTGATGGCACCACACAGAGCATTCAAGCCAATGCTGAATCTCGCAGAAGGTTCTCAGGCACCTATCGGACTGAATACGCCTCCTGGATTATTGGTGGACTGTTCAGGGAAAACCTAACAAATAGTTAGGATAATGGTAGGGACGAGTTGAGTGTGAGGTACTACCTATTCTTTTGAGTCCAGTCCCCAGCAGAAAAGCGGTTCTACCACTTAAATCTCAGGCACCATTAACCAGTCCCTTTTCTGTGGCATGGGATGAGCCAGCAGCGATAACGGGGTAGGTAAGGCATGAACAGGCATTTTGATAACTGTAATCCAGCATGGCTGTACAATCCCCGGTACAGAAATCCGTTAAGTTGAATTACAGAACATCCGGAAGGTAACGAAGGAAGTTATCACAGCTATTTATGTGAGTAAATAGTGATTTACTCCAGTCAAGCTGGCTCTCTGAAAGTTGCCATCACTCACTTCAGCTAGAAATATAACATTCACACTTTTAGCCATATTATGAGGAGGAGGTCCCAGAGAGGCATATGTAGGTATGGGGAGGAAAATAACGGGCATAGATTGCATTTTCATGGTCCATTTTTTGTGGAGAAATACGTGTATACTTCCCCTTTGAAAAGTAGGTACTCTACAAGGTCTGTAGGTCGAAAGGACCTGTGGACGTTGCATCACGGTGGAGAGTTTGAAAACTGCCCCTCGGGTGGTCTGCAGGTTTACATAGGGACAAATTTCCCCCCAAAACCCCCCACTAAAAGGTAGATTTTTTAAAAATTTGCACGCGCCTCCATATGCATGCACTACCCAGCAATCATGTTAAATTGTCCGTAGGATTTACCCGTGTAAGTGCACTTTATGCATATAAATGGCTTTTGAAAATTGCTACAATAGTAGTTACATTTATGTGTATAACTCCTTTGAAAATTCACCTGATAGACGTTATGTGGAAAATAATTGTAATATGCGTATACTAACCATCAGTTTATGAGCAGAGGTAGGTATTTTATAAAGGTGGCTGATATGTGCGCATGTCTACATTTAGAAAATACTTGCGTACATGCTTTGAAGCACCACATGAGCCAGGCCCTCCACCATTTGCCCTCCACGCGCTCCCCACCTCACCCAAGACCAACAGAAAAATAAATTTCCGCAACTTGATTAGCAGGCCTAAAAGCTCGTGCTTAAGTCTGATAACATGGGTGAGTGTTCCACCCACAAAATACATGTGTGTGTGTGTGTGTGTGTGTGTGCGCGCATTTTCTGACTCTGTACTGGAACATGCTTGCAAAGCCTCTGAATTGCCCTTGTTCTCCGCGTGTACTTTTCCGCGCGGCAGCAGAAGTGCACACATGCCTGTGATCTTCTGAAAATTCATTTGGCCTGCACAAAAGCTAATTACAGGTACATAGGCCAATTGTACACGAACAAGCCCCACGTAGGCCTTTGAAAATTCACTCCTCAATGGATTAGTTAGGAAGTAGTCCCTGGCTTTTCGGAGCTGTTTCTAAGATTGGTGGCATTTTAAATCCTGTTTAGGTTGATATTCATTAGACCGGTTGTTAGGTACCTTTACCCGGATATTCAGCAGAACATTTCAGGATAAATGTTCTATTGAATATGCCCAGATAACTTCAGGACAGGCATTTTTCTGACCGGACCTACCCGGTTACCTTTCACCCTGCTCTCGGAATGTCCCCCCACTAAATTTTATCCAAGTAATGAGTGGTCGGGATAAAATGTAGCCAGGAAGTGGGGGTCAATATTTAAATCTCGGGGTTTTTGCCCGCATAATTTGAGAAGCTGTCCGGATAAACCCTTTCAATATTGATTTCTTAGAAGCTTGGTGTTTTTGTTTCAGTTTTGCGCTCCCCCTCAGATTTTGCATGGATGGGTAGGGGTTGCAATTTTTTATTGGGAGTTATGACGTAGGCTCTTACAATCTAGGATTTTATGGCTGATGTTTGCATTTATCAGGGGTCTTGCCTGTATTTTTGTACAGTTGTTTCAGTTTGTATTGCTTTAGGTTTTCATTGTAACTCGCCGTGAGCTGGCACCGGAATAACAAAAAAAAAATATAAGATGAAATAAATGAAATAACCTGGTTTTCATGGATGGAAAGATGCATTGGTAGAGGCAACTTTCTTTGTACGTTCACATCGCTCATGCTAACCGTGGCTTGCAGTAAGTCTTTCATACGTGGTTCTAACTGCTGATGCAGCCTTCTTGTCGAGTTCGTAATGGCTGCCTGCTTCATTAACTTGCGCTGAAACACTTTTACTCATTAGCCTTTGTGAACCTGGAAGAAGAGATCACTGGCGCCTATCAAAAGGCAACAGAAGGGCTTTTGCTTTCTGTTTGTTGTACAGGACTTAGCATCTGAAATCTTTCTGGTAATTCCTCCTGACCTTGTGACCGTGTAATAGTCATTTCAATTCTTCACTGAAACAGAAGTTTTGACATTATGGATTGAAAGGCCAAACTCTACAAGAAGTAAATTTCAAATAATAAGCTCGGGATTAAGTCTTTGGAGTGCATAAAAGCTTTTTTCGTCGGTTCATACTCTCAGTTTTTTTTTTAATTTTTACTAAAGCAAGGAGGTGAAAAGGAGCCCTGCCATCCACAGCCAAACTCAAGTAACTCACGAGGTTCTGCACCATTCAGGCCCTGATTCTCCCGGTCATTCTGACATGCATAAAAGCTGGCTACACACGCACCCTTTTATGCAGACTGAAGAGAGGAGCTCTGGACAGGACCGCTGCAAGAATATTTAGCAGCCTAGGCGAATCTTGGGTCACGCACCCCCATCTCCAATTCACCTATCGGTGGCAGCACCAGCACCGCACTCCCTCCTAGCAGCGGCAGTGGCTCCAGCACAGTGGCTCTCCCTTTTTAGCAGTATTAGATCTGGCATGCTGTCCTTTTTGTGCCTTGCGCGGAATGATTTGCCGCCCCACCTCGTTTGCCTAATGGAAACACCGACCCTGGTTCCGGGTGGGCGGAGTCGGGATTGAATTGGAACGCACACCCCCTACTTTTTGGTTTCAAGGTGTGTGTGCACCTAAGTGACCCACGCAAGTTATGGCCTTCAAAGAGGAGGCGTAACTTTATGCAAGTTAATCGATACGCGTACCGGGCCAACCACATCCGAGCGTTTTCCAAAGCCTAAGCTCGCTTTGCAAATGCGGGCTGACGTCTGGTGTGTAAGTTGCACGCAGAATTTCGTCTTACCCGCACAGTCATAAAATTACTTTCTCCTAAATAGAAGGTATTAGCCTTCGCATGTTTCCAGTAAGAGCTTACTCAAGCCCATGGCCCCTCTATCTATGCTGCAATAACCATTAAACTTCTCACTAGTTCTTCTGCACCCCCACAAATCTTGTGCAGGGCTACTGCCTTGTGTCTATCAGGGGAATCTTTCCAAGATCTGGCATCCTCTTTGATTGCTTTTGTCCCTTCTACAATTTGTCTGTTGTTACCTCCCTTTGGGCACAATTCACTAAGCCATTTTCCTACAGACACAGAATGGGAGAAAGGCCTGGGTAAATCGGGGCCTTTGTCTGTATTACCTCTGTCCTGAAAGGTTCCTGGGCTTGCACCATTTCTTCACGTGCTGGGAAAATATATTGGGCTCTGTCCCTTGGAGATTTACTCCTGGAACGGATTTTGTGCGCACTTCTAAATTTTGCAGGGAGTATAATGCAAATCACTACTATCCCCAAAGCTTCAAAACGACCTTTTCCATCAATTCACCCATGTGTATTCTCTCTACAAAAAATACATTCCAATAACAAACATTTTTCCGTTATTTCCCAAAAATACCACTTTTTTTTAATAAACAGAAATTTTTCAGTCAATTTATGTGCGTCGAACACTATACTCCCATTATACTCCCATGAAGAAGCCAATTGGATGGCGAAAACATGTTGGGAGTGTTAACTTTTTGATGGAACAACGCTTATAAAAAAAAAGGGAGTGTCAAGATCTGTACATCTAAAATTAGGCCACATTACTTGACTTCGGTATCCCTAGAACATCATTTTTTGCCTATTACTGTTAATGATACAGTTACATTTTCCATGGCATATATCAATAGAACATCTGTTAAGCACAAACTTGAAATTATTTCCTAATTTTTAAACGATGGGATTTTTGATTTTTTTATTTTTAACTGAAACTTGGCTGCCGCAAACTGATAGTGCACTTATTAACCTTCACTGCCTATCTTCTTATTCCTATCTTAAACAAACTAGAGGGGGCAGAAAGGGAAGTGGAGTATTGCTCTTTTATAAAAGAGCCACTTCCTATTGTGCTTGACCATGGCTGTGGAAAGTTTGCTTTGGAATTTGCTGCCCCTTGTATTTGCTCTAGTATACTGTCCACCTGAAATTTTGACTGGTGATTTAGGGGTCGATTTTAAGACCCACGTGCCAATTTTATAACATGTGCGCATTGGCGCTCGCATGTTATAAAATTCGGGTCCCGTGCACACATCCAGGCCGGATTTTCATGTCTGCGCACATGTGCAGTCAAGTGGCCAGCTCCGTGCACAAAGGGGGGGGGGAGGGGATTGTTAGTAAAATACGTGCGGACTGGGAGGGAACTTTCCTACCCCTAACTCTATCCTTCCTCCCTCTTCCACTCTCCTCCCCGCCCTATAAACCTACCCTAACTATCCCCAAATTTATTTTCCTATTTACTACAGCCCCGGAGCAGAAGTAATTTTATTTAAAGCAGAAATCTGCCCTGATAAAAGCCAGCTAGATCTTCAACTGCCTAGTTATCACATCCTGACAGAACTTAAAAAAATTTCTCGAGTATGTTGGTGGTTGGGATACCTTTACTGAAGTTGATAAATCCGAAACTGAAAAATCTATGGCTCAGGTAAAGAGTTCCTTCTCCCCACTTGATCCATGTCCTTTCTCTTGCTCTTCATTTCTGTTATCTGGCAATTAGTTAATTTTTCTTTGAAGGAAGGCTGAATCCCATTGATATTAAAGCAACCTTCTCTTCGCCCAGTTTATAAGAAGGGAAATCTTTCTTTGGAACCCTCCTAGTAGATAACGCCCAGATTCTAAGGAGGTGACCTTCGGTAAACAGCTCGAGAAGATAGTATATTCTCAGCTAACTGACTCTCTAAGGGATAATCAGATATCACATATGTATCAATGTGGTTTTAGGGTAAGGCACAGCACCGAGACTGTACTTCGCTCTGTGCTGGACTTCCTGTGATTAGAACTTGATAAGGGAGTATCAGTTATTGCAATATTTTTCGATGTTACGGCAGCATTTGACGCTGTGTGTCGTTCAGTTCTGCTTCAGCAACTTGAAGCAGTTGGAATTACTGGTGTTGTTCTTGCATGGTTTAGTTCTTTCCTTGAATCAAGAACACAGCGAGTTTTTTTTGCAAGGTGTCCATTCATCTTGGTATGAAACTCCTTGTGGTGTTCCTCGGGGTTCAGTCTCAGCCGCGGCTTTGGTTAAACATGTATATGAGACCCCTGTGCTTTCTTCTTGAATCGCAGTCTAACCTTTAGACTTTATGCAGATGATCTGCAATTGTATTTTCCCATAAAAAGGGATTTGTCAGCTACCCTAACTCATATTGCAGATTGAGCTTAGCTCATTAATGATTGGACGCATAAGAACCATCTGTTACTGAATGCTCGCAAAACCGAAGCAATGTGTTTGTCCCGTGAGCCAGATGTTTTAGAAAAACATAATATTGGTTCTTTATTATTACTATACATAGATTCAGTTTTCATGTTCAGCTCACTTGCAGAGCCTTAAACTACGGCTGTTACGTCATTTGAAATATATATTTGATAAGAATGACTTTCAAACTATTATTCAGGCCTTTCTATTGTCTTCAGTAGATTACTGCAACTCTCTTTTTCTTGGCCTGCCTGGGGTGTCATTGAGAACTGTACTGGTTTTTCCAAATTCAGCCGCTCGGCTAATATTTGGGGGACAGCGATGTGATCATGTCATGCCTTGGTTCAAAGAACTACATTGGATTCCCGTGAAATTTAGATCTAGGTTTAAGTTACTATTACTTGTTTTTATGGCACTGAAACAAAAAGGCCCTGCTTATTTAGCTGGTCATTTGCAACCTTATACTCCTAGTCGTAATTTATTTTCCATCTTCTGGTGGATCCTTTCACTAACCTTGCTCGATTGCAAGAAATAGTCACACAGTAGGTCATTTTTGGTCGTAGGGCCTACTTTATGGAATGCCCTACCTGGGGCTTTGCGAGATTCTGGTGACATAAAGGCTTTTCGAAAGCTTCTTAAGGCATATCTGTTTGTTTAGGCGGTTTCTTAATTTGAGTTTATTTTTTTCAGTATTTAGTATATTTCATGTATTTGTTTTATTATTTTGTGTTAATTTTATTTATTTATTTATTTATTTATTTATTTATTTAAGGCTTTTTTATACCGAAGATCATGTACAGGTACATATCGCTTCGGTTTACAGAGAACCAACAATAGGAAATTACAGCAAACAAAATGAATGAAAATTGAACATGGATTACATGAAAGGATTAAGGGGAATTTCGAGAAGGCAAACACGAAAATCAGACGGATTACATGATAAGGATTAGGGAACTTCGAGGAGGCAAATACATCCGAACTTCAGGTCTATAATGTAGGATCAGGTAATAGGGACTTTAAGTAAAAGCTCTTGAAAAGAGCCAGGTCTTCAGTTTTTTTTTGAACGTCCGTAGGCAATTTTGTTTTTTGTTTTATGTATTTTGTTTTTTAAAATGTTTTATATTGTAATCCATTAAGCACATTTTGTTATAAACGGAATAGAAACACTCTAAATAAATAAATAAGATCTCAAACTGGAGAGTCCTGCTTCCGCAGCAGGAGGGAAGAAGAATTACAGCTTTATATACTTCCTCCTGATTCCGCTAGCATAGTAGTGAGGCCGGGGATATAGGATTCTCCCAGCACGCCACCACCCTCTGCTAGGGAGCTTAGCACGTTAGCTGCTCTCTCTCTACCAAGGAAAGCTTAGAACTGAACTCTTCCCTTCCAAGGGCTCTGCACTACCACCTACTGGCAGAACCCAAAAACTACATCTTTCTTTCTGGACTAGATCATTCTTTGTACTAGGGAGTGTAATTAGTGTTTACCATTCAAAATACTCTACGGTAGGGTCAAAGAGTCTCTACATCTCGAATGTTACATTAGCTGAGACCAGTTGCCATTAAATAGAACAGAAAACTGATCCTCCCTAGTTGAAGTTTCTGTACTGACATCTTCTGCTCTCCATGCCGCACCAGGGTTGCAGCAAACTGGTCAGCATCCCCACTTCCTTGACAGTCCTCACTGCTCTTTCAGCATCCTGAGGAATGATGCATTATTCAGTGCTGCCCGCGCTCGAAAGTATGGGGGGAAGGGAAGTCACTCACCTGGGTTTAAATTCATGGTTGACCTTTATGTTTATCCAATAGAAATGTTAACCCACAAAAAACAGGATAGGAAGCAGGGGAGAACTCGTCAGTGTTCCAAGCCGTCCACCATCTTGGATTTTCTCCCTTATGTTACATTCTTATGTAAAGTTTGCCCAGCCTGCAAACTCCATACTAGAGAGCAGTAAGAACATACCTTTTACCTGCGCTTAGCAGAAGTGGTTTCTCCTTAGAGAAACAGCACGCTGCAAACAAACATGCCACCTCAGGCTTGCCGATCCCTAAGCACTAGCAATCAGCCTATCAAGTGAACTAATATGCATGGCATTTGACAAATAACTTAAATATAACACGTCTCTGAAATCTTCCTCAAGCACAACAGCTTCTGTGATGCAAAAGCTCATCGTGTTATTGAGCATCAAAGTTAAACGATGCATAATCCCCTCCTCCGTCCTAGAGGTCAGCGAATGAGGCCCTGCAGCCTTCTCTCTCAGAAGATGAGGTTCTGACATGGCACACCCAGTCGCAGCTGCAGTTGGGTTGATTAATTACTAGTCAGAGGGAAGCCTCGGAGACGACGAAAATGAGTCGTACCATGGACCTTCGCCACTTCAGAAGAAGGAAAGCAGTGTAGCTTTTTATAAATTGAATGTATGGGGGGGGGGGGGGAGTTAGTTTCTAAGTTACTGAATGCATTTTCAGCCTTCTCAGTAGGAAGTTAACATCATTAGCCTTAAAAATACTCAAGAGATAGGTGAGGAGCCTTGGCATGCATACAACAAGATTACCTGGTCACCTCTCCCCCCTCCCCCCAGCATAGGAAATGATTGAGTCAGCAGAAGAGGTTCCCTGCTACGTTCCATAAAATGGAACGTTATAGCATTTAATATGAAATGGACTTCCTGGGTAAATGCTTATGGATTTCTAAAATCGTACTCCATTACAAGCACGGCACTGAAGGAAGGCCACATTTGAACCTATTGCTTAGCTTCTTCTCCTTTGCTCTTCAACAAAACGGTTATTGAAAAATATGTGTATGTGCAATCCATAGCGTCTCGGACTGAGGCGCTACTAGCACTCATCCATTGAATGTTCATTTTCCTGCCTCAGCCTGTCACCTACAACCTAGCTAGACCAAGATAACATCTTACTCTGGGCTGACGGTGAGGGCTATAAGGCTGCCTCTGGCACACAGCAGGGAGAATGCGCGTGTGCGTGCAACCAGCTGGCTGCTCAGAGTGTGTCCTGCCCCCAAAGTCCTCAGTTACCCTTACCTTACAGAAGCAGGCGCCTTGCCTTAGACTGGGTGATGTGGCACCACTTCTTATGTGACCAGTCAGGGACCCTGCATCTGAAAAGCGATGGTAATGTGGCTGTAAGTGGATTGTATATTATAAAAGTCTGAGGTGCTTCTATCCCCTCGAGAAAAGTGTAGCAGCTTTTGAGATGATGCATGGTACCTGCTAGCTTTGCTCTTCTAAAGGCACTTGCGTGTATTCCTCAGCCACTAGGCTGCATGCACGTTGTGGCTGCCACCTAGTGATGGTTTGTTATTATTTATCACATTGTAAGCAGTAGCCATTGAGATGCTGGTACACTGCTACAGTGCTGGACTACAATGGTGATCTCCGCATTGCCGTTTTTGTTACTTCCTGGTTTTCTTTCTGCCATCCTGGCTGTGGCAGCCTCCTGTCCTGCCATCAGATGCTGCTTTCTGTTTGGCTTATTTTTGGCCTCTGGTAGATAAGCCTTGCCCATTACTTCCTTGCATGATCTGCCCTTTGAGACGCACCTCCTGTTCCCTACAGACTATGCAACACATGAGGGGAGGTTTTAGCACCAGTAAAGGCTACAGGAGATGATGTAATGTGCTATGTGGTATAGGCAGGACCATTGCTGTTAGCCCTTGTTAGTTTCCAGTTCCTGACCATCTTTGTTTGCCTGCTCCCAGGAAGACTGGCCACTGCCTTACCTCTTCTCGAAGGCTGTAAATCTCTCGCCTGCTGACCATCATCATCTCCTTCTTCCTTTGCTTCCTAGTGCAATCTTTCTGGACTCTGATTGGGCACAACGTACTGTTTATACGGTTTGTGCGATAAAAAGTTAATGTACAGTATAGGACTAGGATGTAATATTTTGTTTGCTCAGGCAAATAAAGAGCACAAGAATTATTACTCAACAATCAAAGCTTTAGGAAAAAAATTAAAATAATTACAAAGAGTAATAAGCACTACATGTAACCCCTGGGCAGGACAGATGCTTGAGCTGGCACCCAGGGGCACCTAGAAAAAGAGAGATGGACCCTTTCTACACACTACTCTTCTGAAATTTCTCACTTCTATTACTTGCTCCGCGGGCCACGGATAGCATGAATTATCTGAGTTTCAAGGCTCTACTCGGGGGACGAACAATAGCTCTTAAGCCGGTTCTTTTTTGCAGTGCAGCCCTTGTAAACAGCTATCACGGTCTCTGCATCCAATAAACGCACATGAGAAGAAGGGTGGTTTCCAACTCCATTACTGATGGGTGATTCGATGACTGACGAATATTTACAGCTTCATTACTTGTCAAATAAATTCAATAAATAACAGGTGCCGCGGGTCACCTCTGACGTCACTCGCAGGAGGGTATTCCAGCGCCGCACTGTCCTCAAGTCTCTCCTTTTTTTCAGAGATCTCCTCTGCTGGGCTCAGCTTCCCTTCGCTTTTCCAGGCCCCCAGGCCTCTGTAGAGCCTGCCCTCGTACTAGGGAACGGCCTGGCGGCCAGTCCAGCCAAGCTCCCCATGAATAAACACAAAAACAGTTCCTGGTCAAAAAACGTATCAGTCTTTTACTTTCCTATGCTTCCCACTGACAACCGCAGATGGGCCACAAAAGCTCCCCCTTGCACAGGGACACACCCTCTGGCTTCTCCAGCCAACAAACCGCCCTGCCTGGGAGTTGCACAACCCGCCCCCAACTCAACCTCCGGCTGTGCAGCAGGTTGCGACCTCCCCACTCCAATAAACAGAAAAACACGGTGTAGCCAAACTAAAGTAAAACATTCCCCAAAACACATTCATTGATTTCCTTGGTAACCTGATATCACGGTGCCTGGCTGTTCAGTTAGCCCTTTTCCACCAGGTCTCCGAGATGCCTTTTCTTATCTACATCTTCCTTTAGCGCTATAAATTCTAACTCTCCAGACTTATTTTTCAGACTTCTGGCATTCGCATACAGACATTTTAAAGTAGGCTTATTCTTATTTCTCTTTTTATTTGTATTCACAGCCTGTTTATTGTCAGATGATACAGGCAGTTTTATCTGTGTGCTCTGTACTTAAATCCATCTGGGCTTTTTCAGCGCTGCTGAGTGACTGTCATCTTTCCCCTGTGCTCAGTTTTGAAAGCTGCTCTACTACATCTCCTTTTTAAATGTTAGCGCCAGCTGCCGATTTCCACCCTGGATAAGGGAAAGCCGATTTCTTGTAGAATAGGCTCCCCCTTCCCTAAAATGTTGTCCAGTTCCTACCAAACCTAAAACCCTCTTCCCTGCCCCATCGTCTCATCCAAGCACTGAGGCTCCGGAGCTCTGCCTGCCTCTGGAGTCCTGCACATGATGCAATAGGGAGCATTTCTGAGAACGCTACCCTGGAGGACTTCAGTTGCTTACCTAAAACCCAAAATTCAGCCTCCAGAACCTTCCTTCTGCACCCACGTGTATCACAACAGCCGGCTCCTCCCCTGCGCTCCCTTAAGATCCTACCTCGGTGACGAAGGAGGTCTGCCGCCTTCGTTCCAGGCAGGCAAGTTACGAAGTGGTCTTCACATCCACCATCTATCCAGCTATCCACATTCTTAATGAATGAATCGCCAACTTCATCAGCTGACCTAACCCTTTCCTCCTGGGCACAGACCCAATTTTGTACGCAGTTCTTCCCTTATTTTAGTCAACCCTCCCCTTGTTGTTTCTTGTTTCAACTTTGTTCATTGTAAAGCCTATTCGCTGTAGTTATGTTCTGTGTAAACCGATATGATGTTCCCAATGAATGTCGGTCTAGAAAAACTTTAAATAAATAAATAAATAAACCCCTGGAGACATATCAATGGTGTAAGAGTATAATATAACATCTGGAGGGCAGGTCCTAGCTAGAGGATCACTTCCTGCCATTCCAAGGTGATGGTCTCCTTCCGGGTCACCTTGCTCCTCCAAAGCAGCACAAAGGCTACTAGACTGGAATTGGGACCGCTCTACTATGTCCCTGAAGGTCTCCTCTATATTGACTGTCTCTGCTCCTCCAGGGAGATCGGACCTGTTCTCCATGAACCAGGAGCTCTTTGCATGGGTTCTCCATGAACCAGGAGCTCTTTGCACGGGTTCTCCATGAACCAGGAGCTTTTTGCATGGGTTGCACACATTTCCATGATGTTATATGCTACCATTTTCCACATTGCTCAACACTATGATAAAGTGGGATTAGTGCAATGGGCTGAGAACAAGGGAAACCAGGGTTTAAATCCCACCTCCTCCACAGTCATTCCTTGTGACCTTGGCCAAGTTGCTTTATCTCCCGTTGCCCACTTACATTGTAAGTTCTTTGGGGAAGGAACTTATTGCACCTGAATTCTAAGAATGCCGTAAGCAGCTTTGAGCATCCGTGGGAAAAGTGGGCTTAAAGTTATCTACAAAACCCGTGCCCAGACCCAGCGTAATGAATGTGGTGAATGTAGCCAGCGACCGGACATTGTGATACGGTGCTGCCATGATTGTTATCATCCTGGTCAGTCCTTGTCGTGTTGCATTGTGGGAATCATTTTCACACCATCCAGCCACGAGGATGCCACAAAACATGCAGGTTACTCAGTCTCCGCATTCTTAAACTCCCGAGAAAGTTCTAAATCCGTGAGGTTTCCTGCCAGAGTTATTGATAGGTAGGACTGCCCTGCACTGGTATTATTTCTTCTTCTCTCCTTCTCTCTTTTTCTCTTCCTTCTCCGAGTACTCTGGAAAGACCATTTATGTAATTTGCTCCCAGAGTTACTTGAATCCCAGGCGGTCTCTGGAATAGATGTAGCCTGTTTTTTTTGAGTGGGCGGCCTCCGTCTCTCGCTAGAGGTGTATTACGCTGTTAATTGTAGCCTAAAGCCACGCTGGCCGCTGCTGTGAAAGCAAGTGGAAGGAGCTTCGTTGCCTATGAGCGGACGTCCATGGAGCATCCCTTTGTATCTCATAACACTTAGGGGAACACTTTTAGCATTTTCAATCATGCAGCAGACGCTGCGGCGCTCTTCAATTATTGATGTCTTGAGGAAACCGGGCTTGGTTTGAACTTAATACTCCGTGGTTACTGTCTCCATGCATAATGAGTGTTTGCTTTCCATAAAGCCGCCTCGTGAAACTGGATGGCATTTTCTGCCACAGCTACAACGTGTTGCATATTTTATAACTCAGCTAAAGGATGGGTCACAGCTGAAGTGTGTCTCCCTGGAACATTAGGCTGTGCAATGATGGTGCTTCTGCTAATTTCTGCTGCTAACGGAAACGTTTTACTTGTCAGCAAACACTGTTGCTTCCTTCTTTGGCCTTTACTGTCAGTTAACGTTTTTCAAACGCTGCTCCTGGATTTTTTATGCTGCGCTGCTCAGCCTGGGTCCGTGGCTAAGAGTCTTCTTTTGGGTAGATTAAGACAGTGCTAATAGTATTTACAAAAAGAGGCAGTAGAAACATTATATCTTAAACATGAATACATTAAAATATATAAAATGATACAGCAGAGCAGTGAACAAAATAGGTCAGTACGTCTATCAGAACACGAGTGGGCTGATATTTAAAAGTTATTCGGATGGATAACTGAAAAGTTATCCATCTAAATGGCTTAGCCACTATTTTAGATGACTTATCTGACTAAATTCTAGCCGGATAACTCTTCAGCCATCCAGAATTTAGCCAGATAGGTCAGAGGCTTTCCCTGGGGCAGGCGGTAGTCATTCCTACCCGGCTAACTTAAGATAGCTGGGTATATTCAGCGGTGTTTCTGTGCCACTGAATATCCAGTTAAGTTAGCTGGATAGATATATATCCAGCTAACGTAACTGGCCACTCAGCAGCTGAGAATCGACCCTGGGATGCTTTGCAGGTTGTGATAAGAGTTATCCAAAGTTATAGGTACACCTGAAATTTTGGGCCCACATTGTATAATGCTGACCGCAGGATGTGGGACGGTCAGCAAGACGTGAAGGACGTCAACTACAAAGGAAAATTCAGGCACCGATAAGAGATAATCGATGTCTTCCTACAAGTCGTGGGGAGGTAGTACCAAAAAAAAGAACAAACATCTGGACATGAAAGAGAGAGAATAAATGTTGGGTACGGGTGGTCTAGGGAAAGGAATGACGTATTTAGAAATGATCAGTCCTTGGCAAAGGAAATCAGAAACAATGTATATAAGGCTTGTAAGATTGTGACGGGGGTAAGGACTAGCCTAGGGTGTTCAGCGCTTTGCTGAGGCTACGGTTTTCCTCCCCAGACACTTGGTTGTGATTGGCTATCATTTATTTACCATCATAAACATTTTACTAAATTTCTAGAATATCTCTGAGTCTCGTGTCTGGTCTGTTGGGGCTAAAACCATACAACATGGCCAGTTGTATTTATACATCAACTTTTGAGGCCACCAGATGAGACCAGGTTAAAAATGGAGACCACCTTGCAAGCTCTGGAGATTGCCTTTTCAATGATATTTTCAGGGATCACCTCCTTCAAAAGTACGCAATGTTCAAGAAGTGGTATCCCACTTCCAGTGGCTGTAGCATGCCACCATCCCTAGCAAACTTACAAACCATATATTTATTTTAAAGCATTTATTAATTGCTTTACTGATAGCAAATCTCTCTAAGGGATGTACAACATTATTAACATGTATTTCAGTGCCTCTGTCTCCCTGTGTAGAACTCCAATGCTATTGACAGCAATCTGGGCCTCAAGGCTGGCATGAGCCATTGTGCAGACTGTGCACTTGCACAGGGCAGCAGCTCCAATGAGGCGACCTCGCACAGCCGAGCTTGCCCTTAAAGTCTAGGCAATGCAGTACCTGGCTTATTCTCTCTACTCCCCACAACACCCCTGCCCAGCAGTAGGGAGTAGAGTAGCTCAATTTCCTGTGCTGCGAGGGGCCACTCATAATATGAGGATTCACCAGGCTCGTACCATAAGATTTGACTCACCCAGTACAAGAAATTAAGTTCTGCTCCTTCCGCTAAGAGAGGAGGAGATCAGGCTACACCGGGAATTACGGGGCAGAAAGGATCAGAGGGAACTGGAGAGGGGATGAGTGAGGGCTTTTGTCAGGAAGGAATATGAGAGCTTTTATGGGAAGGAAGAGAATGTAGGGAGACCTTTCTAGGAGTGGGACAGGGACATAAAGAGAGCTTTCCGAGGTTGGGAGGAGGATGTGGGGAGAGCTTTCTAGGAACTGGGTGATGCGACCGTCGTTCTACGACAGCTTCGCCCCGCCTACCTCTCTCTACTTGCGGCTCCTCCCACTCACCTCGGACTACTGGCTGCCGCGGCTTCTGTTTGCCATCCTCTCCGACATCCCTGGACCGGCTTTGGTTCTGCCTCACGCCATGCTCCTCCAAGGTACCTTAGGGCGCGAGCACGCACACCGCCCTCATCTTCATTCTCACATTGGTGCGAACCTCAGGGGCATCCCCCTCATATGATATCACGTCTACCGGATATCTAAGCCTACAGTATTTGCTAGCTCATCGAGTTAGCAACGGTATCCTTACAGATGGGATTCGCTCTCCATACCAAAGCTGCTCTGCCACTCCAGCAGTATCTGGAACTCTTACATCCTTCAGGGTTGCTAATGGGTTCCCGCTCCTCGGGGGCCTCTTCTTCTTCTTTCAGGTGCTATCAGGAAACCAGTACTCGCTCCTCGAGGGCCCATGTTCCCTGAGTCACTGCCTGCAACTTCTACACATACTACTTGGAGGACTTCACTTACAGTTTCCATCAGTGAGTACAGCTACCATCTATTCCACAGTACTGCTTCTCTGGAACCAGGTACTCGCTCCTCGAGGGCCTGCTCTCCCTGTCTCGGAGCTTCTCCTAATTCCACCTGGGACTCTGAATGCTTCTCATTGTGTGCCCATAACTCTCAATCTCTTTTCACTACAGCACTGCCTTGCAGAGGATCCGCTATTCCAGCATTCTGTGGGAGATGTGCCCAGCCGGGCTCAACATCTACTACTCACTACTGCCACTTCTGGTGGTTTCCAAAACTGTTTAATAAAAGATTCAAATCTGTGTTTGAGTGTCCAGAGTCTAGCCTGACACCGTGGTCCCTCACGGGACTGCCCCCCGTGGGCGTGGTCAGCTGCCACAGTGTCCAAGGATCCACCCAAACATCAGTAGCCATAACAGATTGCTAACTCCATGGATCTGGCTCAGCTCAATGCCTTGCAGGCCATTCCAGGCCTGACCCTGAGCATTGCTGAACAACAAGACGCATTGGAGAAACTAACTACGGTGTTTCATCAGCTGCACGCACAGAAGAATCAAGGCTCTACTTCCAGTAATGAAGGTCAGTTACCTGAAGTAACTGTAAAGACTACTGTGCCTCTTGCTGCTCCAGTACGTTTCTCTGGGGAGATCCAGAGAACTAGAGGCTTCTTAAACCAGTGTTGTATGCATTTTGCATTACAACCCTCTCACTTCCCTACAGCTTACGCCAAGACTACTTACATTCTATCTTATCTTGATGAAAGGGCCTTGTCTTGGGCTTCCTCGCTGTGGGAATGCAAAGACCCTATACTTCAGGATATTGACGGATTTATGGACTTGTTCAAATCCGTTTTCGATGATCCTGCCTGAAGTACTCTTGCTGGTTCTGCCTTGGTGGGACCTGAAGCAAGGCAACCGACCACTGGTTGATTTCGCTATAGAGTTCAAGACTCTTGCGACTGAACTACTTTGGGACCCTAGATGCCTGAAAACTCTCTTCTTCAGAGGTTTGGATTCCCGCTTGAAGGACGAGCTGGCCGCTCATGAGACACCTGACTCACTGGATGATCTAGTGGCTCTTGCTACTAGAATTGATCACCGGCTTTGTGATAAGGTGCAAGAACTCAAGCTTGGTAAAGGTCCTATTCAGAAAGAAGTCTGTGCTAAGCCTGCACTCAGAATGGTTCCTTTGATTCCTGTTGCCAGTGGTGAAGAACCGATGCAACTTGGTTGAAGTCATCTGACATCCAAAGAGAGAAGACTTCGGAAGAGGAATGTTTTGTGCATGAAATGTGGACAAGCTGGTCATGCAGTCCAAACATGCCCCATCTGTCCGGGAAATGGACGGGCCTAAGTCCTGCAGGAGGACTCTTCTTGGGCCTCACTTCACCCTCTCCTCTGCTCTCTCTCCCTGTCTCTCTGATCTGCAGACCTCTGGAATTCCAGACCCTTGCCCTGGTGGACTCAGGGGCAGGAGGTAATTTTATTCTTTGACGACTAGTGGAACAAGTGAGGATTCCCCTCACCACTTTGAAGACTCCACTACTCTTATCGTCTATACACGGAGAGCCTTTACCGGGTGATGTTACCTGTTGTACTGAACCGGTATTCCTCCGCACCGGAGCTCTCCATACAGAGTCAATTTCCTTCTTTGTGTTAGACAAGGCCATACACCCTATCGTTCAGGGGTTACGCTGGTTGCAGCTGCACATGCCACAGTTCAACTGGGCTACGTTGGAACTCTCCCATTGGGGTCCAGAATGTCATGGCATATGCTTAAAGGAGGTCTCTCCTATTCTCTGCATGCCTACAACTCCAGAGATGCCAGGACTGCCACCTCAGTATGCATCATTTCATGATGTTTTCTCCAAAGAAGCTGCTGACATCCTTCCGCCACATAGGTCTTATGACTGCGCCATAAGACTGAAACCTAATACTGAACCTCCTAAGGGACGTGTCTATCCTCTGTCAGTGGTAGAGAATAAGGCCATGTCCGAGTACATTGAGGAAAACTTGCAAAAAGGTTTCATTAGACCTTCTAAGTCTCCTGCAGGCACAGACTTCTTCGTGGGGAAGGACGGCACTCTGCGTCCTTGTATCGACTATTGAGGTCTGAACGAGATCACGATTAAAGACCGATACCCCTTACCTCTGATTTCAGAGCTGTTTGATCAACTTCAAGGAGCCAAGATATTCTCAAAGCTCGACATAAAGGGAGCCTATAACTTGGTTCACATTTGCGACAGTGAAGAGTGGAAAACAGCTTTCAACACTTGAGATGGCCATTTCGAATATTTGGTAATGACCTTTGGCCTGTGCAATGCTCCCGCTGTGTTTCAGAACATGATGAACGACATTCTGCGGGACCTTCTGTACAAAAGTGTCATTGTCTACCTAGATGATACCTTGATATTCTCACAAGTTATGTCTACTCATCTAGCAGATGTCAAACAAGTATTACTGAGACTTCGAGAACACCGCCTCTACACCAAGTTATCAAAGTGTGAATTTCACAAAGAATCTGTGCCTTTTCTTGGCTATATTATATCTAAACAAGGCTTCCGGATAGATTCCCAAAAATTAGAGAGTATCAAGAATTGGTCTCAACCTACAAGTCTGAAGGTCCTGAGACAATTTTTGGGGTTCACAAACTACTATAGAAGCTTTATAAAGAACTATTCTTCTTTGACAGTGCCCTTAACTGCAATGACACGGAAAGGGGCCAACGCTTCTAATTGGTCTGCAGAGGCCATTTCCACGTTCGAGAAATTAAAGACTGCCTTTTCCACTGAGCCATGTCTGCATCACCTGGACCCCAATAGACCCTTCATCGTGGAGGTTGATGCTTCAGATGCTGGAGTAGGGGCTGTGTTAAGCCAAACTGGAGATTCTAAAGCCTTACAGCCCTGCTCCTTTTTCTCGCGACGCTTTTCTCCTGCAGGGAAAAACTATGAGATTGGAGATAAGGAGTTCCTGGCTATTAAGCTGGCATTCGAGGAATGGCAGCCTTGGCTTGAAGGCGCCCAACATCAAATTACTGTGTTTTCGGACCACAAGAATCTAGAGTATCTCTGTCAAGCGCAACGTCTTAACCACAGACAAGCCAGATAGTCCTTGTTTTTTAATTGCTTTGACTTCGTGCTCAAATATTGCCCCGGAGACAAGAATACCAGAGCTGATGCCCTGTCACACTCTTTCCTCGATGATGTGCTGAGGTTCCTGAAGAACCTCAGCACATCATCGACCCGAAGAAAGTCATCTTGGCGGCTACCCATTCTGTGCCTGCTGGTAAAACAATTGTACCCAAGAACCTCAGAAAGAAATTTCTACACTGGGCTCATGATTCCAAATTGGCTGGCCATCCTGGTCAACGCTGTACCCTGCTGAAATTACAGAAGTACTATTGGTGGCCTACGATCAAGGAAGACACATACTCCTATGTAGCATCATGCTCCAACTGTGCTAAACATAAGCCTACTTATGGTTAGCCTTGGGGATTGCTGCAACCGCTGCCAGATCAGAAACAACCATGGACTCACATCGCTACAGACTTTGTAGTTGATCTACCTCTTTCTGGAGGAATGAATACTATCTGGGAGACGGTTGACCATTTCAGTAAGATGGCTCATTTCGTGGTGCTGTCTTGCATACCCTCAGCCTTGGAGCTTGCGAAGCTCTTCATCGCACACATCTTTCACCTTAATGGCCTACTGAAGCACATAGTCTCGGATAGAGGATTTCAATTCACGGCAAAATTCTGGAAGGCTTTGTGCAAGCTATTTGACATCTCTCTGGATTATACATCTGCCTATCATCCACAATCTAATGGCCAAACTGAAAGGATGAATAGGACCCTGAAAGAGTTCATTCAGAATAACTGGGCTGAGCTGTTACCATGGGCTGAATTCGCCATTAATTCGCATCCAGCATCATCCACTGGATCAACACCATTTGAAGTGGTATATGGACGATTACCTTCACCGCCACTTCCACTGAAGCTTTCAGTGTCGTCCCCTGCAGCTCAATCCACTGCTGATGATATCCATCAATTATGGACTCAGACTAAAGATATGCTAATCAAAGTGGGTGATCAAACAAAGAAATCCTACGACGCTCACCACTCTAAAGCACCTGTATTTCAACCTGGTGACAAAGTCTGGCTATCAGCCAAGCATTTGAGACTAAAGTTACCCTCCACTCGTTTTGCTCCTCACTATGTTGGACCATTTCCAATCCTCCGACATCTAGGCAATGTTACATACAGTCTGAAGCTACCGCCTGGATTGAAAATCCACAATGCATTCCACGTTTCACTTCTGAAACCACTCATTCTCAGTGAGTTCTCATCCAAGTCTCCTGAACCAACTTCTATCAACACAGAAGAAGACCTTGAATATAAGGTTGAAGCTATTCTAGATGTAAGAAGATGTGGCAAAACTTGGGAATAACTTCTTTCGTGGGAAGGTTACGGCCCCGAAGAAAATTCTTGGGAGCCGATGGCTAATATCCTGGATAAAGAGATGCTTCTTCAGTTTCACCAGATGCATCCTCAAAATCCAAGACCTGGTAAAAGAGTTGGAGTCCGCCCTTTGAAGGGGAGGTACTGTTGCGACTGTCGGTCTACGACGGCGTCGCCCCGCCTACCTCTCACTACTTGCGGCTCCTCCCGCTCACCTCGGACTACTGGCTGCCGTGGCTTCTGTTTGCCGTCCTCTCTGGCGTCCCTGGACCAGCTTTGGTGCTGCCTCACACCATGCTCCTCCAAGGTACCATAGGGCGTGCGCGCGCACGCCGCCCTCATCTTTATTCTCACATTGGCGCGAACCTCAGGGGTGTGCCCCTGATATGACATCAGGTCTACCAGATATTTAAGCCTACAGTATTTGCTAGCTCATCGAGTTAGCAACGGTATCCTTACGGATGGGATTCGCTGTCCGTACCGAAGCTGCTCTGCCCCTCCAGCGCTATCTGGAACTCTTACACCCTTCGGGGTTGCTAACGGGGTACCCGCTCCTCGGTGGCCCCTTCTTCTTCTTTCAGGTGCTATCAGGAAACCAGTACTCGCTCCTCGAGGGCCCATGTTCCCTGAGTCGCTGCCTGCAACTTCTACACATACTACTTGGAGGACTTCACTTACAGTTTCCTTCAGTGAGTACAGCTACCATCTATTCCACATTACTGCATCACTGGAACCAGGTACTCGCTCCTTGAGGGCCTGCTCTCTGCTCCGGTGCCAGACCTCTCGTCTAGTGGAATCTCTGTCACTGCTACATGAGTACAATACAATTGAGTCTCACTACCAGGGGCGGATTGGCCTATCGTGGGATCGGGCAACCCCCGGTGGGCTGATTGCTCCAGTCATGTGGTTTGCCGTGTGCGGCCGTGACAGAGCCGCGCTCGGCAGACCACGTGCTGTGTCCTGGGCCGGCCTGGGTAGCGAATACCCGGGCCGGTCCGACATCGTGAATCCGCCGCTACTCACTACTCTAAGGAATCAGGTACTCGCTCCTCGAGGGCCTGCTCTCCCTGTTTCGGAGCTTCTCCTAATTCCACCTGGGACTCTGAATGCTTTTCATTGTGTGCTCATAACTCTCAGTCTCTTTCCACTACAGCACTGCCTTGCACAGGATCCGCTGTTCCAGCATTCTGTGGGAGACACGCCCAGGCGGGCTCAACATCTACTACTCACTACTGCCACCTCTGGTGGTTTCCAAAACTGTTTAAATAAAGATTCAGATCTGTGTTTGTGTGTCCAGAGTCTAGCCTGACACCATGGTCCCTCACGGGGCTGACCCCCATGGGCATGGTCAGCTGACATAGTGTCCAAGGATCCACCCAAACATCAAAAACCATAACACTGGGAAAGCAGATAACCAAATTCTAGCACACCTGAAAGGTCCTTCTTTTCAAAAAGCGGCTTTAGGCATAGAGAAAGACTTTAGGAGGACTGCAGAAGGGGTGGGAGACTCTGAATTCCAAAATGAAACGAGTGACGGCAAGAATCATCCCAGCAAATAGAAATCTCACACATTGCCCGTGAATTCCTACATTTTTTTTTTCTATTTGAACCAGCAGGGTTCCTCCTGCTCCTTTTGGGCTTACGGCTCGATCAGAACCAGCTTCTCCTGGGCTATGGCACCACGAACATTCACTCACAGCTACCCCGGGTTATATTCCCCCCATTTTAATCTCTCTCCCACCCCCTCTCGCCCATCCAGCCATCCCAGCGACAGTTGTTAGCCAAGGGCTACAAACTGATTCCTTCCGAAGGGCGTCTAACGTGGGCCCCGTGGGGTAATGGCTGAGACTCCCTCTGCCCTCCCCTTCCCCCCCCCCCCCCCCCCCCCCGGGGCTGTTAACGTTGCCTCTGCAGGATCCCCCGACTCCCGGGCAGCCCGGAGAGCAGAAGCCTGGCAGTGAAATCCAAATCTTTTCCCGGGCCTTTTCCTCCAGTATTTAATTGTACAGCGCTGGTAGAAATAACAGATTTCCCCTCATTCTCTTGTGTGCAATTTGCCACTGAATTAATTAGGTGGTTGCAAAGCTGTAGGAAATTTATGTTCTCAGGGCTGATGTCTTTTCAAGGAGACCATGGCCCCTGCTCACTTCAGCCCAAACATCGCCTTAAATTTATGCAGCTGTGCTTTATAAAAGCTCAGATTTCCTTTGCTGTTAAAGATAAACACAGTGCGTTTTTTTAATGGACTGTGAAATAAAGTAAAGAAAAATTTAATGATGCAAAAATCAATTCAGTGGACAGCTGGCATTAATAGTTATTTCACGCTGCATGTGGTTGTTTATCAAACATTAGACATTTTCAGGTGCCATAGGTATTTTATACGGCAATATTATCACCTTCTAGCTTTTATTTAAAGTCTGAGAGCTGTAAAGTATATCCTGTCATCACTTTGCAGAAGAGAATTAAAGTCTGCAGGGGACATTTTTTTCTCTTGCCCAGCACTTTTCGCTTCTGATGCCTCCTCAAGCTTGCTTGCTCTGGGTAGATATATAATTCTCCCAGCGTGAGAAATAGCCTTTAATTCTCATCCTGAAAGCTTTTCACAAAAGCAGCAACCTCTGCATTGAATTCAGGCGCAGGAGTAAAAATGCCAGGCCTGGGAATTAGAGCTGCACTGGTTTGATCTACAATTCAGAGCTCTGCCGTGGAGTTGCTGGGTCACAGAATTTGGGGACACGGGTTATCTGATTGTCAGAGCACGAGCTTTTTCTCAGGGTAGTGTCTCCAAATGTTATGGGGTTTTTTTGTGCACACATGACCGGCATGAAACTCACACACAAGCCAGGGTAGTTATGCTGGATATTACTTGAAAATTGACTGCTAAAATCCTTTATTTACAGCATACTTCCAAGATTGTAGCGGTTTACCAGTAAACACATACATAAAAACTTACAGATTGGTATGTCATCCAACAACAACATACAAAAGCAGTTTGTACAGTTTCTGCGACATATCAAAAGCATTCCACCAACGAGAGCTTCCTTCAGGATTTCATATGCCAGGCAACAAATCAAGGGGTGCTCAGGAGTTTAGTTTAATCAGACCTGAAGCGGCCAATGCAGACGGAACTATTCCTGTATCTTTCTGCCACATTTTCTGGGTCTCTGATTGCATCCGTTCTTACCTGAGGATCTTCTCTCTCTCCATGCATGGTGCAGAGTCATCATCGCTGAGGGGCTGACACTGCTTTTAGCCTTGCCATTCCTGTGGTTTTTGTCTTTCACCACAATGCCTGGTTGTCTTGTATAAAGCTTTTTTATCTCTTGGAAATGGGAATGCCCCAGGTGATCACAGCTTCCTTCTCTATAATTTTGCCAGGGTCGTGATCCCAGTGCTTCTCTGGTGCAGAGATGGTTTAATATTTTCACAGTTTCCAGCGGATAAACCGTGCCATCTTGTTGTGCCTTCCTGTGTACAGGTTTTCCGATAGCAGCACGTCGCATCCAGTCACGAGATGTGTAACCCTTTCCAATTCTGTTTTGCAGAAAACGTATTTGTCAGCTTTACTATTTTTTTTTTATACGGGATGTGTATCATCCTGTCCGAAGTCCAGTGTCCTGAGCTGCAATTATAAATCTGTCATCATTAGGTTTAAGTTAATCTCACCTTAGCCACTCCTGTGTTAGGTTTTGATCTACTTCTTGCAGAGTAACTCTCTGTATTTCCCACTGTTTTTCCTTGTTTGCTGATCACTCTTTTTAAAGAGTTTATCTTTGCAGGATCAGTGGCAATGCATGATTCTTGCTATATATATATTTTTTTTTGCAATATTTACCTCCATTCTCCTGGTCTTCATCCCAGCTACATTTTTTTTTTTTAAATATGCTTCTGTCCCCGACCCGCACCCACCCTCTAACCCCTTGCGGCTCCCTGGACAATCACATCCGTCTACAAGCTGTTCACCCAAGAGTTTCCGTCTAAACGCTGTTCAGCCCTATCCGATCCAAGCACGAGGTATGTAAATGTGAGATATTCCCTCCACTTCAGACAGATTTTTTTTTTTTTTGCGATGTTTGAAATATGAATTGCGTGTGAAAGATGCGCGGATGGACGGTGGTCCGCGTTGAAGCCTGGGCAATTGGCGGTATCACTCGCAACTTTCAGGCTTGTGTTAATTCAACCCCTTTTTTTGTGTTTGCTTTGCTTGATTGCCTCTTCCTCATCAAGTGTGCTAGGAGAGTCTCCCTCATTCCTGCACCTCGGAATGACCGTCCAAGTTTAAGGACAGAGACCGATTTTGGCCTCTCACTTTCTTACTTCAGCATTTCTTTTTTTTTGAGTATTTGGATCCAATGCTGCTAGTGTATAGTAGCAGTTCTATGGGTATAATCTTTTTCTATAAGGCCCATACCACCTTCAGCTCTTATAACACAGAACTTTTTTTGTTTTTCAAATCACCAACACAAACAGAAACTGTCAGTCTCATGCTCTGTCCCAGACCGCCTTTCCCCGCCTAAAAAAGTCCTGCTCCCTCCAGCGATCCAAATTCTCAAAACTGACCCACTTCCTGAACATATCTTACCATATCTGCAGGTCCAAAACTTCCTAAATTGTGCAGGAGCGATCCCCAGGTGCTCTTGTCCCACCTACCAGTACGTAAAATGGCACTGCCGGGATCTTTAGGCGGTACCAGTTTGTTGTACAGAAAAACATGCACTGCTGTGGTGGCACCCAGAAAACCCTACAAAAAAAAAAAAAAAAACCACTTGAAACCCATAAGGTATTAGGCCCTATTGTAACGTGTATTAGGTGTGAGTTTGGCCCTCAGAAAGCCTTGAGTAAACTAAATGACAGAAATGATATTAATAATGATCTAGTAAATATTCCATACCAAAACAGTACTATCTGTCAACCCTCAAACCTATCTATGAAAAGGCAACACTGCAAATATTACATCAGGCCCTAAAACACCAATACTCCTCCTATTAGGAAAGCAGAACAAAACAGTCCACTATAAATCCCTACATAGAATGCTAGCACGTTTCCCCACCTCTGTCACACACGCAGAACACAGACGGACCCTAATCAAATACAGAATAAAGAATAAATAGACATGTGGAGACAGAAATCAAACTGGAAACTGCAACCAGCCAGACTCTGTATGCAAAGCAAATCAAACAAAAAAAAAATCAAGAAATATAATCAGTCATAATAAACCATACTAATAAAAATAATATTATCAAAGAGACGATGAATAGAATAACATTCAATAATTAAGAACACATATAAAAAATTAAAAAAATGTTCCAAACAGCAATAAAATATTTCAAAGTAGCAGTAATTAATACTTATAAGGATGGAAAAATCCCCCGCTCCCCATACCTGAAAACTTTTCATTTCTGGTCACCCTGAGCTTGTTATAGATTAGTGGAGGTGACAAAAACTTTCTTCATACATATCCCCCAGGCTGGCAAGCTGCCATTCACACACACACACACACATACACAACCCAGACTGTCAGGCTGCCATTTACATCCTCACACACACCCCAGGATGATACGCTGCCATTCATACACACACCCACACGCATCCACACACACACACCAAGCTGGCAGGCTGCCATTCACATCCTCACACACACCCCAGGATGATAGGCTGCCATTCATACAAACACACACACACACCAAGCTGGCAGGCTGCCATTCACACCCTCATACACACCCCAGGATGATAGGCTGCCATTCATACAAACACACACACACACACACCAAGCTGGCAGGCTGCCATTCACATCCTCACACACACCCCAGGATGATAGGCTGCCATTCACACAAACACACACACACACCAAGCTGGCAGGCTGCCATTCACACCCTCACACACACCCCAGGATGATAGGCTGCCATTCATACAAACACACACACACACACCCAAACACACACACCAAGCTGGCAGGCTGCCATTTATACAGACCCCCACGCAGGCTGACATAGGACACCGGCACAGCACTGCTGCCATTCCTCTTCCTTCCAGACTCCCTGCCCAGAACTTCTGCTGCTCCTGCTGTTTTTTTTTTCCCTTCACGTAGTCCTGGGGGAATTCTGCGCTAGTGCAGAGTGCAGATTTTTGCGCAGAATCCCCCCCCCTGCACAGAATTGGCAGAAAATGGCAGAGGAGACCCTGGCATGCTGCGAAAGGAGCGCTCAAAGATGAAGGCCCTGGTGCACCGTTCGCGTCAAAGATGAAGGCCCCCCTTGTGCCATGGGACATTTTCCACTTGCAGCGAAGATGAAGGCCCCGGTGAGAGTGAATGTATGTGAGAGGAGAGGGAGAGAGGTTGTGAGAAAGGGGAGGGGTGTGAGAGAGGGGAGGGGAGGGAGTATGAGAGGGAGGGGGAGGGGAGTGTGAGAGAACGGGGGAAGGGGGTGTGAGAGAGAGAGAGCAGGGGTGAGAAAGCATGGGGGTGAGCAGGAGAATGTGAGAGAGAGCATGGGAGGAGAGAGAGCGGGGGGGGGGGGGGAATGCTTGTGCTTGACCGTGGCTGCCAGAGAGTAGGAGCCTATATGAGGAGATTGTGAAGGAGTGTGTATGTGTGTGACAGATTGGGAGCTTGTGTGTATGTGAGGGTGCTAGCCTGTGTGAAGGGATTGTGTATGTGTGAGACAGAGCCTGTGTGAAGGGGTGCGTGAGAGAGAAAGGGAGCTTGTGAGGGTGTGTATGCAAGAGAGAGGGACCCTGTATGAGGGGATGTGTGTGTGTGCAAGAGAGTGAGGGAGCCTGTATGAGGGTGTGTGAGTGTGAGAGAGTGAGGGAGCCTGTATGAGGGTGTGTGTATGTGTGCTAGAGAGAGGGAGCATGTGTGTGAGAGAGGGAGGGACAGAGGGAGCCTGTGTGAGGATGTATGCGTGAGAGAGAAAGGGAGCTTGTGTGGGTGTGTATGCAAGAGAGAGGGCCCTGTATGAGGGGATGTGTGTGTACGAGAGAGTGAGAGAGCCTGTATGAGGGTGTGTGTATGTGGAAGGGACACTCTTACAGTGAATATCTAGGGAAATTCTGCTCAAAATATTTAAAACTCTGTCTCTAAGTAATATCTGTATTAATTTAAAATGTACCGGTAATTACTTAAATACTGTCATGTAAATTGTGTTGTTTTGACCAATATAAAGTTTGCAGAATTTTTTGTGCACAGAATTTTAAGCTTTTGGGTGCAGAATTCCCCCAGGAGTACCTTCAGGCCATCCCCGCACAGCTCAGGCACTTGTGGCGTGTCCCTGGCCTGAAAGCAATTATGCCCTCCCCGAGTCCCCATGATACTTAGCTCCTGCCGCTCTCATCCATGGCACAGAACAGGAATTGGTGGAAAACAAAAAAAAAAAAAAGCTGCTCGTCTCCATTAAGTTGCAGCAGGGAGCAATCAGGCAAAGCCGTAGGGGATGGGGTGGTGAGAGGAAGCTGCAGTTGCGCATTCCCCAAATCTACAATTTCTGCTCCGCTCGGCACTGCACCAGCTCACAAGGAGGATGAGAAGGCCTGGAATTGCCTGCTATCACTGCCCCCCCAGGTACGCCTCCCCGTGCAATTACATGGTGTGCACATCCAGTTGCGCCAGCCCTGCTTGGAATGTATAATCTCAGCATTCGCTGGTTCTTATAGATTACTTGGTGGCATGGAGGACTTTTCTTGTTCTTACATCCAATTGTTCAAAATCTTTCTGGGGCCAGTTTACAGTTCCAAAAGCTATAGGAGAGTACAGGGTTTGCAAGTTGATTGGTGCTTGTATACTATTCAGTGCTATTAGAGCACTTTTCAATACCAGTTTCACTCTCTAATAGTTTGTGGATCTTTTCTCTCAGTAACTTGTGCTGGACTGTTGTACCTTCTTTTTACTCCTAGATATTTGCTGTATTTACGCCTTCCTGCTCAAGTTCTTTTATGCTACAATCTTCAGTCAGAAAGATGTTTTTACTTTTGCTAAATTTTTGCTAAAGGAAGCTTGTCTTAGTACATTTGTACACTTCAAATGTTATCCTGTTGTCAAGTGAGATGCTCTTCACTCCTCGGAATTGTTCCACTAATAAGTGACAATCACAGGAGCTGTAAAGCTTCAAGTCATCTGCAAACAGTAGGTGTGATGTTTTTTTTTTTATCTGTGGTACATTGCTGTCTTTAGGATAAAGACTAAATCCATAGCCTAAGGAGGTAATGAGACTACTCAGTGCAGAGATGAAACAGGAATGCTGACGGAGAATCTCCCTGAAATATTTCTTGCGGAGGGTAAACTCCAGATTCATGGTAAACTTGATGTACTCAATTAGGGTTAACTCTGTACATGTCAAGTCAATTTATTAGCCAAAAGTGAGGAATGCCACCAAAAACATTTTTATAGTCGATTAATGCCATGCTGGGCTTTTGATTTATTCAGCATCAGATGGTCTTTGCTTCTCTGGGTGTTTGACTTCTTTTAGCTTTTAGAAGTTAGGCATGCCCCTGGTGACCTTACTATACGTATGCTACAGCCAAGGGCAACGGGCAGCACTGTATAATTTCACTAAAACAATGTTCCCTTTTCGCCTCTCCTTATTTGAAAAGTTCAACATCAGGTGGGTGCCAAACGGCAGCACCTGGCTCCTCTCCCTCAGTTTTCTTCTCATTTTGCAAAGCCTTGTACGAAATGTTTGGGGGGAAGAGAGGGGAGTTACATTGGAGCGAGCCAACTCGCTGCAGGGTCTGCCTCGACGCCAGTTGGCTTTTCCCTCTCTTGCGCTCCGATTCTCACACGCGTTGTCTTACAGGAAATGGGAACACCTCTGGCTCTGAGCTACAGGCGCCGTCTAAAAGGCAGAAGGAAGCCCCGTCCATGCTGAGAAGCGTGGGATGACAGGGAGAAGAAAACCCCATGCCCCCTGGTATTAAGGTGCAGATGGTTTGTGGCTAATTGCTATTCTAGGGGTAAGAATCTTTTCAGAGGTTTTTTTTTCCTGCAAAATCTTAACTGGAATGGATAATGGTCACAGAAAGAGTTACAGGGCTTTTTATCTAGAAAGTTCTCAGATGAAGAACCATCCTTGGGGGGGGGGAGGAGGAGAGGAATCAGGGCCAAGCATCCAGTGCCCTCCCACCCAAAGGCAGCCCCACCCTCTGGGCTGCAGGGTTCAGCTCTGGCATGATCCTCGCCCCCGCCAGTTGGGGGCGGAAGAGAGCAGCGCTTCTGCCTGCTGTAGCTCCTCTGCCACCGGGGGTTTGTTTGTATTTTTTAATGTGCAGCTCAAGGGGAGGGGATTTGCCCGCAGCACCGTTTAGGAAACATTTTTAGTGGCTGGAAGGGAGTGGGTGGGCGCATGGGTGAGCATCGTTTTAAACATTATTTAAACACTGGGAATAGAGCTTGAGGTGCAGGACACCTTTTTTTTTTTATCTTTAATGTTGGCAGGGAGGTTTGGCCTGCCAGATTTACGACTGCCTTTGCAGTGCCTCAATTTCTCTCACCATATTTAACCGCTTAACCCACAACCTGGCCCCCCTTTTGGACAGGTTAAATCTGTGTGCACAGTGATTTTTCTGTGCGCTGATTTAGCATATCAGAAGGGGGAAGATTTTTAACCGGGTAAAGCTTTTGAAAATTATCCCCATTACGGGTAGATGTGAATCGGTTATTTACTCTTTCGGATAATAGAAGGACTAGGGGGCACTCCATGAAGTTAGCATGGGGCACATTTAAAACTAATCAGAGAAAGTTCTTTTTTACTCAACGCACAATTAAACTCTGGAATTTGTTACCAGAGGATGTGGTTAGTGCAGTTAGTGTAGCTGGGTTTAAAAAAGGATTGAATAAGTTCTTGGAGGAGAAGTCCATTACCTGCTATTAAGTTCACTTAGAGAATAGCCACTGCCATTAGCAATGGTAACATGGAATAGACTTAGTGTTTGGGTACTTGCCAGGTTCTTGTGGCCTGGATTGGCCACTGTTGGAAACAGGATGCTGGGCTTGATGGACCCTTGCTCTGACCCAGTATGGCATTTTCTTATGTTCTTATGTATTTTTGTTTGGTGATCATTTTCTCTCTGCAGTTCTCTTCTCCTCATCCCGGGAATGTTACAGTTTTGGAAAGGTGGCATTCTTTGATCTTCGGTTTCTGAACTCATAGCTAAAGGCTCAGATGATGCCAGTGAAAGCTTTCAGATCTGATATCCTGAAAATTCGTGGCTTGATACGCTCGACCTGCAGTCAAGGCTACTCCGAAGAAGCTGAATATGTTTAAAGGGAAAAAAAAAAAAATCAATCGATTCACTCTTTCAGCTAATGTCCCGAGGCGATTTGCTGTTTACAAAAAAAAATCTAATTCTGCCCCCTTTAAACAGCTATCAAATAAATATAAAAAAGAATTCCTTTTTTAACACATGACGAAAAGTCAAGTACTTTTCCATACAAGAGAATATTTCTTTAGGGTTTCATGGGGCACCAAGTGCCTTTGTAAGACAGAGAAGTACAAGGCTATAAGTCTTCATTAGGGAACAGCGGGGGGGGCTCTTTTCAGGCCGTTCCCGTGTAACTGACCTTGTTGTGATTCCTGCGAGGAGGAGCCAACTCAGAAATCAGGACTGAGATCCTAGGCCGTGCAGCCAGGAAGTGAGGACGCCTGTTGACGCGGCTGAAATAGCGGCTGAGGGCGCAGAGGCGCCTGGCAGACCCCACGCAGATTTGATCACCTGGGGGAAAAAAAAAAACCATTTCAGAATGATTGAAGTGATCCTTTCTTGCCTTAGGGCTGGAGTTGATTATATTTTTTTGTACTCAAAGTTCTGAACCTCTTAAATTAAAAAGGGCCCCGGAAGGACGCCGAACGCTTACCAAGGAGGTTCAACATGACACAACAAAAATTAGGAAGAGCCATAAATAAACTTGACAGCCTCCTACCTGCCCTAAGACAGTGCATAATTTTGCAAGTAGCACGCAGAGCCCCAAGACAATGGCAATTAAGGCAGAGTTTATTTATAACCAAGCGAGCTACATCCAGCACACCTTCGTTTTCCAGTTTGGTTCATTTTGAAACTTTGACGACCTCAGTTGAAAAAGATGTCTAGTTGTGGCTATTTTTTTGTTTTTTATATATATTTTGTCCAAAACAAGCCAGGAAGGACTGGACCACGGCCAAGCTACGGTGAGGTCAGCAGTGTAAAAAGATCACGACATGGATAGGCAATGGCGAGTACCGCGACACACTCTTTAAGATAACAAATCCGTTTTACATAATAAACTACATTTTTACTTCCTTTTTTTTTTCCAAAAGTATTCTTTCCTGAAAGATATAATGCATGTGTCTGAAGGTCCCAGGTACGTGCACATGTTGATTGCTGACCGTTCTCCGACTCCATCCCCAGGAACACCCTCTCTAGCTGCGAGTTAGAGTAATTGTTTAATGTACCGTAATGCATTCTTATGCGATGGTTATCGTTATAATGTAAACCGAAGTGATTTGTAACTTGTTACATTAATATCGGTATATAAAAGTGCTTGTACCCGCAGAGAGAGCAGGCTATTTTCAAAGAGCCCGTTTCTGCATAATAAAGCACAGCTTTACCCCCAAGATTGCTTTTGAAAATCACCCTTGTTAAAGGCCTTCTTTTTAGAGCCATTTACATGCATAAAAGCCAGCTAGGAACTTTGATAGGCGAGTTAAAAATGTCATAATTAAATAAAGAAATGGCTCTTACCAAACAGGTCAGGGTTCTGCGCAGATAGGCGTACGCACGTAACCCAGCTTCATGCATACTTTTGCACAAATTGTAGAGACGTATCCAGGAGGGGAGGGCTTTAGGCAAAGTTGGAAAGTGCATGCATGCTTTCTAAGTTTTAAAATGTATGGGCCTGATTTTCAAAAACATTTACCTGCTTAAAACTGGGTTTTACATGTGTGAATGCACTTTGCATGGGTAAGGGAGCTTTTGAAGATTTCCATACTGTATGTCGCTGAATTGTCCATAGGTTTTCACACGTGTAAGTACATTTTACATGGCGTGAATGGCTTTTGAAAATTTCTATGATAATTTGTTACATTAGTATGCCTAATTCCTTTGAAAATTACCTCCTATGCACGTAAGTTAACCCATTCAAGTGACACCCTCCAATTACCCCAGCATTTTCAAAGCAAACTTATGCGCATTAGCCGGCATTTTTAAAGTGAACTTGAGTCTGTGTGCACAAGTTCTGCTCAGACTTTATCCATTCCTGCACAGTTATAAAATTAAAAATCACCCTCCATATGTACTTACATATCAACATGTCTCACAGCTCTAGAAAGATGCAGATAAAAGTTGGAGAAGCTCTGCAGTAGGCTTAGAAGATGCTTTTGTATGATGTTGCACTCAGCAGTAACTATCAAAGAAAGATCTAAGATTGCGTTCTTCATAAGCTGCATTCGTTTCAAAGGTTTCTTCCCAGGCCTGGGGCATTTGTTCATAGTGACCAGAAGCAATCTCAAGGAGGAGCGATCAATGATCTGGCCTCTAAACGTCGTTTTCATCTCTAGGCCTCATCTTCCTAGTCAGAGACAGTAAAACAGTAGCATAGTAATGACGACAGAAATGGACCAAATGTTCCATTCAGTCAGTCCAGCAATCTTCTTATGGTGGTAACTGACGCTCCGTGAAGGTTACACTTAAGCTTTTTGTTAAGGGTAATAATATTAAAAATTAAAGCCAAGCAACTGTCAAACTTCTACAGAATTACTGCTAGCAACATTTTTTACAGAGTGAGCAACTTTCCTGAGAATTCATACAGTGCTGCTGCTGCTTGTCCTGTGCTTTTTCCCTAATGTCTGCACATCAGTACTCAGACCATAAAAGTCAGGGACCAGCATTGGTTGTCGTCTGAATCCAACTCCTCTTTTTTTTTCCTCCCCGCCGTCAAAGCGGAGAGCAGTGCTGCAGCTGTGTCAAAATCATGTAAGCTCATTGGTTAAGGGTAGTAATCCCCATGCCTTCTGCTAGGGATAGCAGCTGCCAGTCCATGTTGGTTACCTCCCATGCACCCTTATCTTCATTTCCATGCTCTAGCCATAACAGATCCACAGTGTTTATCCCATGCCTTTTTGAATTTGTTTACCGTTTTTGTCATTGCCACCTCTTTCAGAAGGGATTCCAGGCATCCACCACCCTCTCTGTGAATAAATATTTCCTGACATTGGTTCTAAGTCATCCTCCGGACAAGGTTTAAGGATCACGCATCATTAAAAACTTTCAGGTATCTGAAGGTCTTCATCCTATCTCCCCTGCACGCTTCCAAGGTATACATATTCACATCCTTCAGCCTCTCCACATAAATCTTCTGATACAGACCCCACACCATTTTGGTCGCCCTTCTCTGGACCGCCTCTGTCCTATCTCTATTCTTTTTTTAGATAAGGGCTCCAGAACTGAACAGAGTAGTCCAGGTGAGGCCTCACAAATGTTCTCTACAAGGGCATCACCACCTCCTTTCTTTTACTGGTTATTCCTCTCTCTCTATGCAGCCCAGCATCCTTCTGGCTTTAGCTATCGTCTTGTCACATTGCTTCGCTGTCTTCAGATCGCCAGACACTACCACACCAAGGTCCCTCTCCCAGTCCATGCATATTAGTCTTTCACCGCCCATCACATACAGCTCTTTTGGATTACCACACCCCAGATGCATGACTCTGCACTTCTTGGCATTGAATTCCAGCTGCTAAGTCTTCGACCACTCTTCAAGCCTCCATAAATCACTCTTCATCCTCTCAACTCCTTCAGGCATGCCCATACTGTTGCAGATCTTAGTATCATCCGCAAATGGGGTCTGCTTCTCTACAGTTGATAACTAGCTAGAAACCTCTAGCATGTCTCTGGCAGAATGACTAAAGGCAATGTCTCTTGTTAGCAGAGGTATTGGATTTCCTTTGTGCTGGGTCTTTGTGCCTGCCGGTGTGTCAGAAGACCACGTGAGCGATATGAGGTTCTGACACACTTGCCTGTGCAACGTCAATAAACCGGTTGAAATTTGTGTTCCATTCAGTGTTGCCTTGCACTGTCATTCAAAGATAACTGTTTGCTTGCCTTCCAGCGCGCTGAGTTACTAAGGAAAAAGGTTTATGTGACTTTCAGTTGTTACAATAGAGCAATCCTGCTATTTAAGTGGGAGGTACTGTGGTGGTGAATGATGTGGTTAGGGATGACAGTATCTTCCTAGAAGGGGGTCACCCCTGCAAAGAAGAGGAGCTGAGAGGTAAACTGATACTGCTTAATGAACCCATTGCCTGAACCCTGGGTAATAAACATAAGATTGGAAGTGTACTGAAGAGGAACTAACAAAACAGCAAGGAAGGCTGCTTAACAAAGCCTTGAGAGCAGAAATACAAAATAAGCAGCCAAATGTCCAATCTGGATTTCTTTATTGTGTAGAGACAAGAATGTGCAAACAAGCCCGACTCTGGCCGAGTTTCGCCCTCTTTCAATAGGGCTGCATCAGGGGCTAAAACATACAATAAATAACATATAATAGTGAATAAAATAATTAAAAAATATAAAAACACAATTGAAACGAACATATAAAATGGACATATATAATGGTAACATAAATGTATGTGGTGTAACAAAATATGGAAACATAAATTGCAATAAATATATATATATATAAAAAAAGATGATATGATATTGCCTTTACCTCCAATGTATCGGTGTATCCTTTCTGTATAACTGTGTTGCTGATGTGAATAAAAATGATAAATGAAAATTAAGAAAATTATAATAAATAATATTGTTAAAAAATTAAAAAAATATATATAAAATATATAAAACATAATGCTCACCATGCATGTGTGGATGGAAATAGTTATGATAAGTGTGTAAAAAAGGAGAAAAAATAGACAATTAGGACAGAACATGTAAATGATAAAAGTGAAACCCCAAAAAATTTATTTTAACTCAAACCCATGTGAGGATAAGATATATCAATTGTGAAATGTGATTTAATATGAAATATCCGATAGTATTGCTTGCTTAAGTGGATCTTCTGCGACCAAGGATCAGAAAGCAGCCTGCCAAGGTAGTCCGACGGTGAGATGGCGCCCAGGAGGTCAGAAGAGACTTCACCCTTGGAAGCCCGCGGTCCCCCCCGGGAGGAGCCCGTGAGGATCCGAGCCTCTGGGACTTAGGAGAAACCTCCGGGCGGGAAGAGAACCAGATGCTTGCAGAGGTGGAGAGAGATGAAGCCGGAGTCCAGGAACAAGCCAAGGTCAGGAGCCAGAAGTCAGAAGTCTAAGCCAAAACCAGGAACGGAAGCTGAAGCCGGAGTCGAGGAACGAAGCAAGGTCAGGAGACAGGAGTCAGATGTCAGGAGCCAAAGCCAGGGATGGAAGCTGAAGCCGGAGTCGAAGAACGAAGCAAGGTCAGGAGCCAGAAGTCAGACGTCGGGAACAAGCAGGAACCGGGAAGCAGGAAGCACCACTAGCTACTCCGAAGAGTGAACCTCGTTGCAAGGCGAGGCTCAGCTGTGACTGCCGGGTTTAAATAACCCGGTAGCGTCTGACGTCAGCAAGGAGTCTGTCCTCCATTTCCCGCGCTGGCCCCTTTAAATCCATGGCCCCGGCGCACGCTCATGCCTAGGGGGCGGGGCCAGCAGCAGATCATCGACGGCATCTCCCTCGCAGAGAGAACACCGCAGCAGGCCGCGCTTCAGGCCTGGGTGGCCTAAGAGGGATTCCCGTGGCCAGGCCGGGCCGTGAGGTGAGTGGAGGTCCAGGGGCACGGCCCGGGTCCGTAACAGATACCGTAGATATTTTCCCTGAGGGCTTATGATATAAGTTTTGTACCTGGGGAATAAAAGCAGTAAGTAAAAGTCCTAAATTGACTCCGTATTGGAGGGGACTTTATAAACTGGTGAAGAACTTGGGTGATCTCTCCCAGCTGGTAAGGAAAAGCCTTTGTGAGGGCATCGCTCAGAGGAGAGGCAAGGGAGATAGCGAGCTGCTAGCGCTCTGGCATAAGAACAGGCAGACGCAGCTCAGCAGGTGCCTGAATCCGGAGCCGGGAGACCCCTTCCAGGGGAATCTGCCAAATCGAGCTCAAGGCAGTTTATGACAGGGAGTTGGCCCACCTCAGCTCCATCTAGCAGAGAGGACAGTAATAAATGAGTCTTCGGAAGACTCCAGTCCGACTTGCAGGATATTTTGTCAACAGCGCTATCAGACTCAAGTGGGCAGGACAACTTGGAGGACCGAGGTGGACGGCAGACCGTCTGAGCTCTTAAAACGTCTGCAATGTTTGCAAGCTGAGAGTTTTTAAACCGACGAGGGGAACGTTCTTAGGTTCTTGCATGTTTTACCTCGCAGCACCGGCATCAGGGAAGCGTAGAAGAAGCACAGGAGGATCTCCGAGGGAGTGGTATAGATCATAGAACTGAGTGGACAGCCCAGACAGACCACATGGTCTTTTTCTGCTACCGGTATCACATTTCTATATTTCTATATCCAGCGGGAAGCAATCTCTCTCTCAGAAACGCTTTCTGGGCCTGCATAGTTCCCCGTCTGTACAGAGGCAGTGAATTCTGACTAAAGCTTTCCTTAACCTCAAGAAGGTTTTCAGTTATCAAAGGTGGAGACGTTTGCCGATGTGCTTCAGCGTTTTCCAATTCCTGCCACAGAATCTACTCCTGAGCAGCCACAGGACAATGTGGGACTGTGTTTTTTATAGCTTCTTGACCCTGTTGTTTGACCTTCAAGGAGGGAGGACGCAGCGCCAACAGTGGCTAGGGGCACCCAGATCTGTCACTGGTAAACATGCGTTTATCGGCATAAAACGCGTTTTTCAAAACCGCCCAGTCTTACTGCGGTTATTTATTTATTTATTTATTTATTTATTTATTTATTTGTTGTATATACCAATATTAGTATGCAAACATCATACCGGTTTACATTACAACTGAAAGATCGAAAGTACAATGAACAGGGAAAAGGGGGAGGGTCTCTAAGTAATCAAAGAGAAAAGTAAGAGAGGAAAGTGCGAAAGTGCGAACAGTGAAACAGTAAACTGGGTACATTTTCCAATGGAGTAACATATATACAATAAATAATGCTCTTTGTGGAATGGGTAACATATATACAAGGGTCTTAGGGAGAGGTTATGTACGTATGGATAACATATATACAAGGGTCTTCGGGAGAAATTATGTACAAGGGTTCGGTAAGACTATGGTAAGTTTACTAGTGGTCAGGATGGCGAGGTTCCAGGGGAGGAAGAGTCGGTGTCAACGGGGGGTATGGGAGTGCGGGCTAGTCTGGGTAGGTTAAAAGTACTCCAGCTCTCAGACATTAAACGTACGGGAAAGGGGGCATTTCCAGGGATGCGGAGAGAATGAGGGAGTGAAAATCACATGTGAAGACTTGATTTTCAAACCTTTGCACGCGCTTTTTACAAGGGGACCCGACCTGCACAAATAGCAGGGTGCGACGTCCGTAGGTTCTTTTATACCCATAGCAAATGCCATGCTGGGTGAGACCAATGGCCCATCAAGCCCCAGCATCCTGTCCCTGACAGTGCCCGGTCCAAGTGCACTTGGAAGGACCAGGCAGATCCTAACTGGTAGGTCCCTTCCCCATTGCCTACGCCCAGAAGTATTGATATGGAGACGCCCAAGGCTAGGTGGCTGATAATTATTCATGAATGAACCCATCCTCCAGTAACTTGCCCAAACATTTTTAAACTCAGCCATACTACTTTGCAACTCCCTACCTGAGGTGTTACATTTGATACCAGATAGAAAGAGATTTAAATGTGAGCTAAGAACAGGGCTGTTCAAAAATGCGTACAACCTAACTTAAAAACCTCAGAAAGTAGAGATTAACAAGAAGGACAAGAGATACTAATTGATGCTTGAGGAACAAATTTAACGAGAGATTGTAAAAACTCAACGTACCGACTAATATGTGAAATTTATTTTAATAATTTATCTTTGTACATGACGCTATATGTCCTAGATCTCTAGCTAAATAGCAAACAGAGCAAAGACTGCACTCAAAATGTTTATGAATCGACTTGGATTTCTTTAAAATACTGCCTGTCCCCCCCCCCCCCCGACACAGCCTCGGCAAAACACGGGTCGTGTCGGGGGACCCTTTGAAGTATTTTTCTGATAACAGTGGAGTTGTCAGCCTTGCAGAAATAAAAAGATTATTTGGAAATTAAAAAATGGACTATGTGACATGTTTCTGCACTCGTGGTAGTGGAACTAGATCTCTAGCTAACATGTACTGAACATTTCATTTGATAGATGTTAATGCCTGTTTATGAATACTACCTCTGTAACCCTTTCACTATTTGCTGATTTTAGTTATGAATGATAATTTTGTAAACCGTCGGGATCACTACATGGAGCAAGGGTATATAAATAAATACTTGTCTTGACCACACATTCTCCAGCAACAAGTTTGCGGGTCTGATTTTCCAAGGAAACTCGTCAGTTTCATTCTGAAAATGAGCTTTGAAGCTCCACGGGGAATTTTCAAAATTGCCTCACTAAAGAATTAGAATAGAGTGATATAGATAGATATTGTATAGCTACAGAGATAAAGAGAGATAAACATATGTAAAGATACAGAAATATAAATATCAACCTATTACTGTTCCAGATTCCAATTAAACCTTGCCATTTGTATTCCAAAAAGTTCACTCTGTAGCTTGTTAGTCTCTCGCTTAGCTGTAGGGTCACCACACACTCGCTAACCCTTTTATTGTAGCGTCCTAGAAAAAAAACATGTGTTTGCCTGGTTACATTCTCCTGGGCAGGAGATTGCCCCTATAAATCTAAACAAGACACTGTCTAAGGTCAAACATAACTGCGACCTTTTCCAGACGAGAGACATTTCTGTAACCTTTTGTGTGACTAATATAAAATTCCAGTGCGCTGGCTTGTTCATGCCAGTCATGTTCAGTGCTGAAATCTGCCGGAAGCATGATGTACCATTCAAGCTGAGGGCAGCCATATAGATATTGCAACATTGGTTTCGCTATAAAAATTATTAGCTGCTTGCATGACATTGCTGATCCACCAGGGATATAAATTAACTTTCTCTGTCTCTCTTCTCTCTTTTTTTCTCTAGTAAGTCTTTATTTCTCTTCCTGTGCACACCAAAAATAGAATCCAACGTACCAATCCTAAGGAAAAGTTTTAAAAAATTAGGGTAAAATGGGTTCAAAAAGCTGCAACTAGACGTGTGTAGTAAAGCTAAGGCGGTGTGAGAATGCGACACAGACACAAAAACAATACATTCAGATTAAATCTAGTATAATTTATTTATTTATTTAAAACTTTTATATACCGGTATTAGTATGCAAACATCATACCGGTTTACATTGTAACTAAAGACTGAAAATACAATTAACAGGGCGGGGAAGGGGGAGAGAGTAAATACATAGTGCAGAAAGTATTGAAGAGGAAGAAACATCAACTTTGAACGGTAACAGATAGGTTAATTACAAGGGACTATGAGACTTGTCTAAAATACTGAAACAGAGAAACAGCAGTGCATAACATGCTGTGAACTCACTGAGCATAGAAGCACGCAATATGATGGAGTCTGCCCAATTCTCTCCTGGTACAATACCACAGGTCTCAATTGAACTCCTGACCTGATGAAGGGAACATAGATCTCGAAAACTAGCCACAAATGTATGTATGTATATTTAGTGGGCTTTATATACCACTAGTATACAAAGGATATAATGTAGCTAAGTCCAAGAAGAGATGTCACCTACAACTTACTTGTTGACCTTTATTTTCATATATCCAATTCATAGCCTTAGGAGATGCAATTCTGTCACCAGTGTCATTCAGTGTTTACCTATCCCCGCTGGTGAAACTGATTAATACGTTAGACCTTTCTTACACCATGCATGCGAATGACACATGGATATACCTCAAATTAGGGCACAACTGCGAGGAAATGATAGAGACATTAAAGAATGGCCTGCATGAGGTAGAACATCGGCTGTTTAATAGTAAATTAAACTTGAATCATGACAAAACAGAGCTATTGGGGGTGCCGTTCCCATCCCTGTTCGTTCAGAAGTGAAAATCCTAGGCATATGGCTAGATTGTACATTCCCATCTATTGCTTCAAGAACCTATCTATCTACAGCTGATTTATGGTTAATCACACAGGTTTTAAGCAGTACTAGACTTATCTATTGTAATTCTTTGTTAATTGGACTGCCAAAAAAAACAGCAATACAGGCGTCAACTGATACAAATTACAGCAGCAGGTTTGATAACAGACAAAAAAACCAAGCAATCACATACAACCAGTTCCAGAAGATGTACATACCTATAACACAGAGATTTCAGATTTTATGCATGATCTCTGGATCCTGCCTAAGTCTCTTCCTCTTTGCCTTGAAAATATTATAAGCCAGGATCGACCATTACGTTCTTTTCTCTTCTCAGCAACATTTGTTGGAGATCCTTACTGTTAAATTAATGGAAACGAAAAAGAACGTTTGTTGGTGGAGGTCCAAGGCTTTGGAAACCATTGTTCCCTCTCATTAAATCGATAAACAACTAGTCATCGTTTCAGAAAATGCGTAAAGAATACCTATTTAGAACAGCTTTGTTATGATTTGGTAAGAATGCGAACCCTGAGATGAGAGGTGACTCCGCCCACAGGGAGGAGCCCTGTGAGCCTCACCATCAGCAGGCGTAGTCTCAGTGGCATGGGACACAGCTAAAAGTAGAGACTTTATTATGAAGGAAGGAAAAAGTAATGTCCACAAAGCTGGAGATGTAATAGTACAGTCCTGAGCAATGGGGAATACCCAGAGCGAGGCCACAGATGAGAAGATCCGGTATTGACCCGCGGAGCAGGGTACGCAGGGATCCTCTGACGAGTGTAGGCACCTCAGGAATACAGATCCGGTAGTGGCCCCGGAGGGGGGGTATGCTGAGGATGTCTGTACAGTAGATGTTGAAGAATTGGTAGAGATGCCGGAACCCGGAAGGGGCTCCCGTAGTAGGTGTGTCAATACTCTGCAGCACAGGAAAAGATGAATAGTTTTTACAGAAGGAAAGGCGGCAGTGGCCCGAGGCTCAGAGTACACCGTGGGAATTCCTCAATACAGTTCTTATAGTAGAAGTCAGTAGAGGTACTCACAAGAGATGGTTCCAGGAGAGAGTCCTGAGAAGCAGGTCTGGTATCAGTCAGGCAAGTAGGCCCTCCGAGCAGCGGATAGCCAGGAACGCAGGGGAGCCCCCAAGGAGCGGGTACTCAGAGCATTAGATGCCAAGACCAAAGTCAGGGACAGAAAGTCCTCGAAAGAGGTGGATTCAGCAAGACGGAACTCCTTGCTAACTCGAAGAAGGCAAGGGCCGGTCATGTTAAATACAATAGCAGACTGACATCATCGGGAGGGGACGCCCCCGAGGTTCCCACATGCCATGTACAAAGGGGGCCCTTGCACGCGTGCGCTCGCCTAAGTAATTCAGGATCCAAGATGGCAGTTGGCAGCGCCCACGCTGTCCCGGGAATGCCAGAGAGTTCGGCGGGGATTAGCAGAGACCGCCATTCTTCCCAGACTTGACAGTGCAGGGAGAAAAGAGGTGAACATGAGAGGTTGCAGCCGTCTGCGACCGACAGGCGTAACAAGCTTTCTCTTGATTATACTTTTTTGTCTGTCAAAGTGTATTTATGTTGAGATTGTATACCACCTTGTAACCTACTAAGGGAGAGGCGGTCAACAAATGTGTAACTAACTAACCAACAAACTAACTAAATAAACAAGTTGTGATGGGATGTACCACATGTCCAGTCAAGCCAAGCAGGGAAGAAGACAGGCTGACGAATGGGCTGCGGACAGAAGAGGGTTGCCAATAAAGTTTAAGAAAAATAAAAAAAATGACAACTTAACAGATGGGAGGGCTCAGGGGCACGGGAAGAGTTCCTTAGTTGAACTCAGGAAGAGGTAGGGAATGAGCTTTTCCCCCAATAAAACACAGGTGAAGGGAAAGGCCTGAAAAGGCAGAGACAATGGAGGAGAAGGCTGAACAGGAGATGAACTGGGAAGCCTTGCAAGAGAGGCCTTCCAACTGTAGTAAAGACTGCCAGCTGCACTTCTCTGGTTCCTCTGTCCACCTCCCTCTCTTCTTCCTCCTCTGTCTGCAACAGGGATGACAAACAGAGGAGGCAAAGTTGTACTGCCTCAGGTTAAGGACCCAGGTCCAAGGTACATCTAAGATGGGGCTTCTACTGAGAAGACCCACCAATACCAAGTCCAAGGAGGACTACCTCTTCCAACCCTAAACCTCACTCCATGAATTTCAATATATTTATTTATTTATTTATTTATTTATTTATTTATTTATTTTTCTATACCGACATTCTTGTAGAGATACAAATCATACCGGTTTACATTTAACTTAAATTTCGCCATGTAGCAGTACAGTAAACAAGTTAGAAATTAAAAAATATTCAAAAATTTTATCAGGAAAAAATGTAACACTCTGGACTAATCATTAGGGATGTGAATCGTGTCCTCGATCGTCTTAACGATCGATTTCGGCTGGGAGGGGGAGGGAATCGTATTGTTGCCGTTTGGGGGGGTAAAATATCGTGAAAAATCGTGAAAAATCTAAAAATCTAAAAATCGCAAAACCGGCACATTAAAACCCCCTAAAACCCACCCCCGACCCTTTAAATTAAATCCCCCACCCTCCCGAACCCCCCCCCAAATGAGTTAAATAACCTGCGGGTCCAGCGGCGGTCCGGAACGGCAGCGGTCCGGAACGGGCTCCTGCTCCTGAATCTTGTTGTCTTCAGCCGGCGCCATTTTCCAAAATGGCGCCGAAAAATGGCGGCGGCCATAGACGAACACGATTGGACGGCAGGAGGTCCTTCCGGACCCCCGCTGGACTTTTGGCAAGTCTCGTGGGGGTCAGGAGGCCCCCCACAAGCTGGCCAAAAGTTCCTGGAGGTCCAGCGGGGGTCAGGGAGCGATTTCCCGCCGCGAATCGTTTTCGTACGGAAAATGGCGCCGGCAGGAGATCGACTGCAGGAGGTCGTTCAGCGAGGGTTCCGGCGCCTCGCTGAACGACCTCCTGCAGTCGATCTCCTGCCGGCGCCATTTTCCGTACGAAAACGATTCGCGGCGGGAAATCGCTCCCTGACCCCCGCTGGACCTCCAGGAACTTTTGGCCAGCTTGTGGGGGGCCTCCTGACCCCCACGAGACTTGCCAAAAGTCCAGCGGGGGTCCGGAAGGACCTCCTGCCGTCCAATCGTGTTCGTCTATGGCCGCCGCCATTTTTCGGCGCCATTTTGGAAAATGGCGCCGGCTGAAGACAACAAGATTCAGGAGCAGGAGCCCGTTCCGGACCGCTGCCGTTCCGGACCGCCGCTGGACCCGCAGGTTATTTAACTCATTTGGGGGGGGGTTCGGGAGGGTGGGGGATTTAATTTAAAGGGTCGGGGGTGGGTTTTAGGGGGTTTTAGTGTGCCGGCTCACGATTCTAACGATTTATAACGATAAATCGTTAGAATCTCTATTGTATTGTGTTCCATAACGGTTTAAGACGATATTAAAATTATCGGACGATAATTTTAATCGTCCTAAAACGATTCACATCCCTACTAATCATAGCCTTATAAGATCAAGGGAAATTATTTAAACATTTCAGATATGTTCATCCAAAAATAAGAGGAATTGAAATATTCATCCTAAAGGGATGAGAGTAAGGTTAAATAAATTAAGTGACGGATGAGGAAAGTGGAAGGGGCAATTAGCAATTAGAGGGGTGGGTGAGAGGGTTAAGCTACAGAGATAGCTAGCAGAGAGATAAGTTGTATGGAGGATAAGTTAAATGTCCTGAAAGGCTTGGCTAAATAGCCATGTTTTTAGTCTCTTTTTGAAGACAGTCGGGCAGGATTCTCGTCTAAGTTCGTGGGGTAGCACGTTCCAGTGGTGTGGGCCAGCTGTCGAGATGGCGCGTTTTCTGATTGAGGTTTTAGCTTGGGGAGCGAATAGAGTGTCTTGGTAGGCACTCCTAATAGGTCTAGAGGAGGTATGCGGTTTTAGAGTAAGACTAAAAACTTGGCTTTTTAAAAAAGCATTCCCAGGCCTTGATTAAAACCTCCACCCATCAGCACAAACTCATATTAAAAAATTGGATTGAAATAAAAATCCATCAACTTTCCACTCATACAGAGCACCATATTATCGTCCTTCACAACTGTATCATATATATTCATTTTTGCTATACAACTATATATATACAATATTATAATATATATATTATTAATTGATACAATTGGCTGAAATGTAAATATTCTTTGTTCAGTTTCTCCCCCCTTCCAGATCCTAATTAATTTTCCCTGTTTTATTGTAACTTTCTCACATCCATAATATTGTTATAGTATTTGAAGTTTCTTACTGTATTTGAAGTTTGAATTGGGAATGTTGATTACTAAGTTACTCTCTGCCTTACACACATTAATTGTAAACCGGGTTGATGTGATTCCAGTCATGAAATTCGGTATAATAAATAAATAAATAAATAGAGGAGTTGAGGTATTGAGGACAGTGAGGTTGTATATATACATATCCAGTTCTTGGTCCCAATTCAGTGGGAACTAGAGGAGACAATAGGTTGGTTGAATGCCTATTTGGATAACATTTTGAGGCGGTTACGGAGATTGAGATTTTAGGTGTGGTATGATTGAGAGGCAACTGATATTACCAGTAAAGCCTAGGGTAGGAGAGCATGAAGTGGGTTATAACATCTAAAGTCAAGAGTCTGAGGGTAAACCTTAGTCCGCTTTCTCTATGGGGGCTTTTGTGGGTCAAACTTGTTAAAAAAAAAAAAAGGTGCATTTGCAGTTAAAGAAAATCTGTCAATTAAACCATTTTTAGATAATCCTGCAGTAAAGATTATGCTATTGGCATTAGTTATGGGGATCTTAGACTATTATAATAGTCTGCTGCTGGGGTAGCCGAGCTGCCTGGTAAAGAAATTACAGTTGATTGAAAACGGTGCAGCCAGGCTAGAGTGTGGGAAAACGAGGAAGGAGACAGCATCACTCTGCTCGTCTCACTGCGCTGGCTTCCTATAGATGAAAGGGCAAAGTTTAAATGGCTAAGACTGACTTTTCGCTGCATGCGTTCTAATGTCTCGCAATATTTGTTGGGTAAATAACCTGGGTGATTACTTTTAGAGCTTCCCAGGGAGAGCAGTTCTCTTTTGGGTTGCAAATTAAGATCTAAGCCAGGACTCCAAACATACATTTCCATCCACAGCCCCTAAGGCTTGGATTGGCTTATCTGCTCTGATACGGAGTGAGTCAAATTATTTACATATTCAGAAGTTAATTCAAGCACACTTCTTCCCTTTTCAGAATACGTGAGAGAGGGTTGGATTGCTGAGGCTGAAGATAGGACTGGTTGATGAAGAAGGGTGGTTTTGAGAGCCGGGAGTGTTTGTTGGGTAGGCAGTCTGCAGGTTGATTGTATATTATTTTTAGTTTGTGGTTTTATTGGGTGTGTTATTTTGTAAACTGGTTATGTGGTATGTACATTTTTAAATAAATAAAAACAAGTATAAACATTTCTTTTTCTGGGGTACCAGTAGTCAATTCACAATAAAATATCACCAGAAAGGATGAGTCCCAGGACTCACAGCAGAGAGCAGCAGCTGGAAGACAATCTCCTTCTCCAAATAACCCTGCTGCCTTAGTCATTCTTCAAACCCAGGCTCTTCAGTAGTCCTATTCATCGCTGAAATTTTCTCTGTGGCCTTCTCTGGAACTCCAGACAGGGCCACAGGATCTCCGAAATTGTAGTTGTTGTCCATAGTCCCAGCAGAAGCCTCTTGGCAAGGCCTAGTAGCATATTCTTTGCCCTCTCCAGCATCCATGTTGATAAGATCCCCGCTGGGCTGGATGACCCAGACTCACTACTGCCTGCTTTCTCGCACTCCCCGGAAAGTCTTTAAGAGTCTTCCTCTTCCAGTAGTTACCCAGGGTCCCAGGATAAATCCACTCACAGTCCCACAGTTGGGGGGGTCGCGGACAAGTTGAATTCTTCCAGTGAGGGGGACGATACTCTTCCAAGGCCCAATTTATGAACAACTCTAGCTCTCCTGAGGAGTTCTTTCTCCAACATATATATAGAAGGCATATGAATTCCAAATAAATAGTCTGGGCTCTCAGGATGGGTGCCTAAAAAAAACCTTTCCTGCAGCCATTCTTCAAAGGCCAGTTTGTGGTGCTTTACACACAATCACTTGTTATCTCATTTCTCCTACTCTCCTTCATCTGTGCAAGCGTCCCGCAGAAGATGGGGCCAGAGCATGGAGAAATGAGCCTTGCCAGATGGACCGGGATGTGCTAGTTATGGGCAGAAATCCCCTTCAGAGATACTGGCGTTCAAACAGGATATCAAACCCTGAACAAGATGAAGACTCCAGAATGTCTTACTCGCAGTTCTCCTTTCTGGATGACAAACAGGATCATTTTGGAAAAAAAAACCCCAGGCAGCAGGGATCAATCATCCCTTCCAACTTATCCCACTCTAGGGCAGGCAGGGTGGCAGCAAAAAATCATAGCAACCTAATAACATGGGAATGATGACAGAAAAAAAAAAGACCAAATGGTCCAGCCAGTCTGCCCAGCAAGCTTCTTATCGTAGTAACTGCCACTCTGTGCAGGTTACCCCAAGCCTTATGCAAAGGGTAATAATATTTACAATCAAAATCAAGCAACTATCAAACACGTGACAAAATTACTGCTAGCAACATTTTTGCAGGGTGAGCAGCCTTCCTGATAATTCATACAACGCTGCGGCCTGAAAGTGCTTTGCTTTTGGGCTTGGCTGTAGATGCAGTCCTGTTCTTTTTCCCTGATGTCTGCTGTCAGTGCCCCGGACCTTAAAAGTCGGGGCCCAGCATTGTTTGTCATCTGGATCCAATTCCCCCTTTTGCCCCCCAGATCTCCCTCCCAGACCCACAAGAAGCAAACTTTTTATACAAATGTCCAAAACTGGAGCTCTCCTGCAGCAGGTCACCACCGGCTACTTTCGTACCCTGGCCACCCCAAAAACAGAGACTTCCCTATGGTTCTTTTCTGGGCCCAGAACCAGGAGTCCTGCAAGAAACTCCAGAAATCATCAAAATCATTGGAACTCAAAACCGGAGGCAACCCAACCAGACAGATGGGGACAAGTTTTCAGCCGCTAAGCGGGTAGTTAAGTTAGCCGCATACCCATGTCTGACTAACTTAACCGGGATATTCAGCAGCACAGCTGCGCCCCTGGATATACCCGGAAAAGTCACAATTAGGCAGAGATGTGGTTTCCGGTTGCCTATGGCACGTCTAGGGTTAGCCAGTTAAGGTAACCGGCTAACTCTGAATATTGGAAATAGCCGGTTAACTCAATCAGTTCCTCCCTGCAATGCCTACCTCCCACCCAAGGAATGCCCCTGACTTACCTGGCAAACTTCTAGCTGTATAAAAATATTCGTTATCCGGCTAGAATTTAGCTGGGTAAGTATTTAATAAGTGGGGCTAAGCCATTTAGATGGATTAACTTTCCCATTATCTGTCTAAATGGCTTTTGAATATGGCACTCCGTGGTGCACTGAAAGGGATTAAATCTCCCACCTAGCTTGGATCCCAAGCCATGAGGCCTGGCCATCGGCGCAGACAAAACCACTAAAAGTATAAAAAAGATCCTTCCTGCCACTGCCTCCCGGATCTATGACTCAGTCTGCTTTCATACGGTGGGGGGCTGACCGCTCCAGCAGCCAGAAATGGTACGTCCCTCCTTCCACTACCTAAATCCTAACCAGCATATAAGCTCTAACCAGCACATAGTTTCTCTTATTAAAATGTGTAACCGTTTTATGTTGGCACCTGTTTAAATTGTAATCTATATCAATTATATCTTTTTTCTTAGTGTGCCTTTATGCAAACCGTTGTGCTGGTGAATTAACTTAATGACAGTAGAGAAGAGTTTTTAAATAAATAGAAATAAATAAATCTTTGGAACTAGGGACATCTAGTGGTGATCCCAAAGGGTCACCGCACTTACATATCCCAGGATAGACTCCCCCGCTTGGGGTCTTCGAACACAACTCTTACTTAAAGAGACAGACAAACAAAACCGTGTCCTACTCCTTTGTAACAGCAAAAGCACAACCTGATCAAAAGTGCAGGTAAGGTGACAACACTGGATCAAGGTAAAGGAGATGTGATTTAATGGCAAAGGATCGGAGTTCAGGGCCCGAGCCACATGAAACAAAACATGAAAAGACTGCGAGCCGACACGGCTCTATTTCAGCATCACCAAAGCGCCTGTGGGCAGACGTCCTGCCTCTGAAGATCGGGAGGGTAATTTTCAAAGGGACCTCTGCGGGTGAATTGCCTTTCACAACACCGCCCACGCAATCTGCTGGTGAACTCCTGCGCCTACGTCATGTTCACGTGCAACGTGAATAATGGCAGCCGCTGGGCCCAGGAGCGGGACCCCTCTAGACCTCCACATACATTTTGGTGAGTCCGAGAGGGGGGGGAGGGGGGGCTCGGAAGGGTGGGCTAGGGTGAACTCAGGTGGGCCAGCTGGTGAGGGTTGAATAGTTTAATAAAGAGGAAGTGTTTGGCGAAGGTTCGTACAGCACTTTTTTTTTTTTAAACGAAACAAAATAAAAACCTGCGATCTGGGGATGGACCATGATCTGAAATTGCCCACTCCTGAAACGACAGGGAAAATGAACCAAATTATTATTTATTTTTTTTTGCTACCACCCTTAGCAGTTGGTAGTTTCACACATAATAGCTTTAAGAAATTCATTTTCAAGTTGGGTAGAGGAAGCCGGGAATTTAGAGGGGCAAGAATACATCAACCATGGGATAATATTGCTTTGAATGATCATTGTCTCCCTTCCACTTTATCGTCCGTGCACTGCTTTGCAATGCTCTTCCTCACTTAGCTGTCAAACTGCTTGTCCATGAGAGATTTAATATTTAATTTAGGAAATGGAAGTAAGTGCATTTTAATTATCCATGGCGCCAAACGTGCCTTTATTTATTCATGGTCCTGTTTTAATGATTGGCTTGGGGGAAACCCGGTTTGATTTCTCCGGTGTATCCTCAGCTATCACTGTCCTGGACGGCAGCTCAGGCTCCTGCTTGCTGTGAAGAGGCAAGGATTTACCTAATGCATTCAGAAAGACGCCCCTGATAAGGCTCAGGATCAGCTGCTTCATGGCAATAAAGAGAGAAAGGAGAACAAGAATGCGCATGCAGGCAGATGAGCTCCCAAAATACTTCCAGCATATACAGAGATAAAAAATATTTCCATTGTATTCCTTGCTCTACACGTTCACTCTCTCCCAGGGAAGACCGGGGGGCTCTTCTGATTAAAGCATGAGACTGGAAATCAGAGCTCCTGGATTCTCGTCTTGATTCTTCTTGCAATATCGCGTGGCAAAATAAGAAATTCTTGGAAAACAGAATAAAGGAATGTTTTGTTTTGGGGGTTTGTTTTTTTTTAGAAACTTGTACCAAGATGAGAAATGTTCCTAGGAAAATTGTTACCAGTAGAATAAAATGGTTAAGGAAAAAAAATCTATATCGTACATCAAATTAAATTACCCTAACCATTTGGGAATCAGCATTAATTCAACTGTTAAGTATTTCTTAGATATTATTTACATATAAGTATCCTGAAGAAAGCGGCTGAATGTTGACCGTTGAACATGGCACCTCCTTCCCTGGGATTTGCTGCATCTTGACTCCTTGTCCATCACTAGGGCCTCAGAGGTATTCATCCATTCTAAATCCTGTGAACACTGATGCTCACTCTTTCCATCGGTCAGTTTGCATTGCATCAGCTCTCAGCTGACAAAGGCAAGGAAAGGGAGATGGCTTTGATGCAGAATCTGGTGCACAGATCAACATTCTCAATGACAGAATCAAAGTTTTTTGTCTTATACACCAGCATAAGACCCCTCTCACCAACATCTCTTATAGATACTGCTTTCATAAATCAAGACTGATGGGAGAGGAGCGAAACACAGTTAAGAACCTAAGGCCTGGATTCTCTAAGGTCGAGTGCAGTTACTCGGCGCGAAACTGGCGGCGATAAGGAATCTTACCTTTCGCCGCCAGCAATGTGTCCGCGGCGTCGGCCCCGGTGCCGCCCTGACTCCACCTCTTCCGGGGCGGACTCCGCCCCGAGCTAGCTATCGCGTGCGATAGCGTTAGAGAATGACCCCCTAAATGTCTTACTGAGTCAGATCAATGGTCCACCAAGCCCAGAATACTGTTTCCAACGGTGGCCAATCCAATTCACAAGTAACTTGCAGGATCCCAAAAGGCTGATAGATTCCATGCTGCCTATCCCAGGAATAAGCAGTAGATTTCCCTAAGTCATCCTTAATAATGGTTTATGGGCTTTCCTTTCTTCCAAACCTTTTTTTAAACCCATCTGCACTAACAGCTTTTGCCACGTCCTCCAGCAACAAATTCCAGAACTGAATTATGCACCGAGTAAAAAAGTATTGTTTTCTTTTTGTTTTAAGTGTATTACTTAGTAACGTCATTGCTTGCCCCTTAGTTTTTGTATGCTTTGAAAGAATAAACAACTGATTCGCGTTTACCCATTCCACTCCATTCTTTATTTTATAGACCTCTATCATATCTCCCTTCAATCATCTTGTCTTTCACTGTATCTGTGCACACTTAGGCCGAGGCAGGATTGACTCTATCTGCAGGGAGGAGCCCTGCAGTCTCCCACCGTCAGACCCTGGTGAAGCAGAGACCTGTTGGAACCTTCACCTGTATCAGCCCACGTTCCTCTCAGGTTTCACCTTTGGGTGCCGGGGGCCAGCAGGACATAGGTGGGGTCTCTGCTGATGGCAGAGGAGGAGGTCTGTAGTTGCTAGGGTCAAAGGCAGGCAGCAGTCAGGCATATTCGAGGTCCAGGCAACAGTCAGAGGCAGGCAGCGGTCAGGCGTATCCGAGGTTCAAGCAGAGGTCAAAACCAGGTATCAGTCTGAGGAAGGCGAAGAGAGATGGATAGGCAGGGCGAGGAGGCGAGGACAAGAAGAAGCAGGCAGCGAGCCTGGGACAGGCTGGAACGAGGACAGAAGACAAGCTGGGCGAAGACTGAAGATTGGCACGTAGAGAAGCAACACGCACTACTAGGAAGTAGCTGGATCTGTTGCTGAGGCGAATTGCTTCTGGAGAGCTACCCTCATATGAGGCTGTGCAGTTAAAGGGGGCCACAGGGACTTTTCTGCTGCTCATTTAATTAGCAGGAAGTGGTGCGTGTGCAATGCAGGCCCAGTGCATGCTTTTGCCGGAGTCCCATTGGCGGTATCTTGCTACATCGAAGAGCGGCGTCCTGCCACATGACTGGCTGGTGGTGTTTTTTTTTTTTTACTGTATCGGCCCGTCAGTGATGTGAGCTGTGAGACGTACACCAACTTAAATTCAAACCTGTCAAAAAGGAGATCCGTCTTGATAGGCAACTGGGAGGAGCTGCTTTCTAGCTGCAGGTCTTTCCTTCTGTGAAGAAATTTACCTCTCTTCACAAATAGGATTTTATAAACTTGCGCTTGGCATCTACATCCTGTTTGCACAGGTGTTTTTCTGTTCATTCACTGTTCTGTTGCTAGTGCTGTTCATGCGTTATTCTGCCTCGTTTCTTGTTTTATATTGTACTCCCAACTTGCGGTCTGCCTGCACGTTCACTGCATCTGCTGTATTTTGTGCAGCTGGCTCTAAAGCATTAAACCTCTGACTTGAAGCAGGGGCATCAGGGTGTTTTTTTGACTCATGCCTTCAGTCAGTTCTGGCCTGCCCGGCCTGGGTGATTCAGCAGCTAATCTGGCCAGCCCTGCAGAACAATCCTCATTTTACCTGTCTGTGTTTCTGTGGCCCGGACTGCTCTGGTCACTGTTATCTCCAGTTTGTGCACAGTAAGACTTTGTTTTGCCTGTTAATAAAGTTTAGAGTTGAAGACGTGGCCTCCTCTGTTTGTGAGTAAAGTCTGTTTAAACTGTGCTTAGCAAATGTGTGGCAGAGACAGAATAATCTAGACTGCTGAACTTTCTCATCTCAGACTGCAGACCCTTGCAACAACTGTCTTGGTTTGCATTAAAAAAGATTCGGAGTGCATAAAGAAACCCCAATAAACTCCAAATGTCATATCCAGGAGAACACAGGGACAAAATTACAGGATTATAGTTTGTGTCTTCGGTTTCTGAGCATCGTGCGCCAACAGCCATGGTGCATTGCCAGCCTTATCAGCTGGAAAGGTGAGGAAAGAGTTGCATCAACCATCATAGTGTCGCATAGGCCCATTGTTTTGCAGTGCAAAAATAGCCAGGTGAAGCCGTACGTTTCTCGGTGGGCAGGATTGTGATTTTAATTCCAAACTGTCTGAACATTCTTGACAAATTAAAGATCAGATGCCGAGTTTGCCAATAGTACTCAGTGTCCTACCCAGCAAATCTCCATATAATGTGTGTGTGTTTGCAGAAGGGGGAGGGCACTGTCAACATTATTATTATGCCAAAAGACAGGAAAAAAAATGTTCCACTTTTCGAAGGCAGAGACAGCGGATTGTATTTTATTGCATGCGGTCCTGGCATTTAAGCCTGCCCATGTGATTCAAACTCATTTTGTTCCCTTGAAGTTTCCTGACCTGGCAATATATTTCTTTGGGAAATATGACTTGCCAAAACCATGGTAGATAAGTTTCATGACAAAATTGAGCTTTTCTTTACATTGTGATTCACTATGGCCTGGTCTTATTAATCTCCACGGCCCGAGGCTTACTCTTCTTCATTGAGTCATCAGAACCGGAGGAAAACGTTTTCCTGATTCTGAGGACAGCATTTAACACTCCCAATTATCACTGCTTCTCCTTTGCGGAGATCTTGCAAAAAAAGTGAGGCAGGGACCAAACGTTATTTATTGCTTTTTATATATGATGAGAGGTGGGTTTGTTTGTTTAATGTTGTGTCAAGTGCTTGACTGCACAGGTACGCGGTGTGGGATACAGGCTGAAAGGATATATTGTTATTGGCATAATTGGGGGCTTCTCTTTCCTTCTGTAATGGATGGGGGGTTTTTTTTGCAGCCCGGCCAGCAGCACACAAAGAGGCCGGTGTTTATTAAGGGGCAGCAGGATTGTATGAATTGGTTACCTGGCCAAAAGGATCTCTTTAATATGTAACCCCCATCGCCGGCGTGCCTATCCTTCCCGGGAGGGGGCATAAAAGGATCTGTGTCTCTTTGGGTCTGGAAGCACTCACCGGCTTAGCTCTTTTAACTTCCCTCTTACCACCAGGGCCGGATCCTATGTAGGTGGGGGGGAGGGGGGAATATAGTGCCAGGGCCCAACCTGACGGGGTTGTCCTTTTCACACAATCCTCGTTTTACTCTTTGTTTCCTCTCGGGGAGAATACTTATCCTTAAGGTGGGTGCACTGAGTGCAAAAGAAATACTCCGGAGTCACCGGTCCAGTGTCCAAAAGCAAAGTCTTTACTGTTTTAACACTGCAAAGATAATTCTGTGGTGCTGCGGTCTGAGGTTTGTGCCATTCATCACCAATCACTTAGTCTTCTCCTCTATCAGGCCGACGCAGTACATTGCGCTCAGCCGAGCACACTGGTTAACCCCTGGTTGGATGCGCATTTTGGACGCGCATCCGCAACCCCTTATGTGCGTCCAAAACGTGTGTCCAACCCCCCCCGGTGAAGCTAATTGTGCTCATCACGTGCAAATATATATTAATGAGGCTATTAGCTATTCCCCTGATTCAAAAAAAAAATGTGCCCCCCGACGAGCACGTTTTTACCCTCAGAAATTAACGCCTGACCGGAGCAGGCGCTAATTTCTGAGCAGCCCTAAAAAAGGGTATAGAAAACCTGAAAATCCTGCTTTTCTGTACTTCCTCCGACTTAATATCGTGGCGATATTAAGTGGGAAGCACAAAAAGGAGGACATCCTTTAAAATAAAAAAAAAAAAATGTAAAGAAAAACTGTGCCAGCGGTCAGGTTAGGAAAAGGGGGCGCTGAATTAACGAGCGTCCGTTTTCCTCACCGGCTGACGGCCGACCTCTCCTGGGCTCCCGCTGCGGAGGAGGCGCTAGGGGGCGCACAATTTCCCTTAGCGCCTCCTTTTTACCGTGGCACCTGATTTAAATCTTAAATCGGGCGCCCCGCAGAGGTCGATCGGCCCGGGTTGGGAGAGTGGGCGCTGGAACTTGAGCGTCCGTTTTCCCCGCGCCGATATTGCGCCGGCCTGTGTCTGTGCGGGACTCACTTGTATCAGGGGCCAGGGAAACTTCCGCTCTCTTAGGTTTAGAACAATGGAGCTCCTAGATGGTCAAAAACCCTTTCCAAAACTGATAAATCTGGTAAAGGTCTATGGCACAGAGAGTAGATCTTCTCTTTCTCTCCCCAGAGTGGTGAAACGCTGGATGGGTGTCCCCAGTGATGTTTGCTGTTCCTTTTCTCACTGTTAGCAGATCTTCAGGGTCTCTACGGTTCTTACACAGCCTCTTTCTTTCTTCTGCCTGGATCCCTGCTGGTCAGGATCCCCCTTGAAACAAGCAGCTCTCCTGCTTCCTCCTGGATCTTCCCAGAGTTGTTCCTCGCAGCGGGTCACCACCACCACCACTTCAGGGGCAGGTCTTCCCTATCCCTGGGCGTCTCAGACACAGGGTCCCCCAATCCCAGAGCCCAAGATAGGCCCAGATGTCCAGTGAGGCTCCTACCATGAAAACTCCCGAATGCCTGAGGGATATCCCGACCAGCTGGTGAACTTCAGGGTAAGTTACAGGAAATTAAAAACCCCTTAAAACCAATAGAAAAGAACAGAAACTCCTTACATATTATGCTTTATAAAAAAAACAAAAAACCAACCCATGACTAACCTTCATTCCTAATTGTGCAGAGCAGTCTAAATAATCATTTCAAGGTTTAATTCAGTTCCTGGAAAACTCATTGAAATTAGTTGCAGCATTTTATTCCAGTCCTTTACTGTTGCATAATGGTGGGTATGATAACAGGGTCATTCTTGCCTAGAGGAATCACTAATCAGTGGCATTTCCCCTTTTTTCCCCAAACTGTTGTGCACTACGAGATGCCAAAGGGGCATTAAGACACAAACTGCACCCAAACAATGCTCCATCCAGACAATAGGGGAGTGGCAAAAGTTCACCCCATGCATAAAGAAATTTGTTTTTGAAAAAATATTTGCTTTTCTTGCGTTAGAACTTCTTTTAAAAAGAATTATTAAACTGTCACATAAACCCAACACTGATTGTGTTTTGGGGGCCTCGTGCACTACCCTGCGGGATTTCCCCACAGGTTCATTCAGATGCAGAGGAGCTGTGTAAAAAGCTTGTGCATGAACCTGAGCTCCACGGACAGCAAAAAAACAAAAGAGCTAATTACACTTTATCAAGGCCTATCTATCTTCTTTAACAAAAAATAGCCCATGGTACTAGCTTTCCGTGAATTCTGCAGGCTATTGCGCTCCACCAGCTCATTAACTCAGAATTTTAGCAAACCTTTGTGCCTAGCGGACGGTGCACAAACGTTTACCATTTGCAAAGGGGGAAGTATGAAGTGATATTTGCAAGAGGAGACATTGTTTAAAAAAATGTGGAAATTTTGGCATTTTTGCATGTTTGAACTTTTGCATTTTTTTTTTTTTTGCATGAAGCCTCCTTTTGTGAAGTCACGTTGTACTTTGGCTTCTCAAACCCTCGCCTCAGTTGAGGCATTAGAAACTAGGCATGTGCTTTCATTTGAATGACTTAGACAATTTCAGTGATAATTGTCTATATCGTTTTTAATAAGAAACAACAAAAAAAACCCCACAATTTCATTTTTTGTTTTTAGTGCGTGCTAATGCAAAATAATGCATACTAAATTGAAATAGTGTGCACAAACTTGAAATAGTGTGCACAAACTTGAAATGGCATGCACTAAATTAAATACTGCACACTAACTGAAATAACGCAGATCATTTCACGTTAGTGTGCACTATTTCAAGTTAGTGTGCACTATTTCAAGTTAGTGCATACTTAATTTGAGTTAGTGCACATTAATTTGAATTAGTGCACACTAAAAAAGTGATACTTAATTTAAAAACAAAACTATAGAAAACATAATTTAAAAAATGAAATGAAAATTAAGCGAAACAAAAAATGTTGCCATGCACACCCATAAGAACCAGTGTTATAAGAACAGGATAAGAACATTAGGGCCAAAAATAAGTTAATTCTATTAGTTAATGAACAGAAACATTGTTTATTGCACATACTACTGGCCAGCGTACATGAGAGAAAAATGAAGCACACATTTTACATAGGCCTACCGGCGCGCGCAGAGCCCCGGGACTCGCGTAAGTCCCGGGGTTCTCCGAGGGGGGCATGTCGGGGGCGTGTCGGGGGCGTGTCGGGGGCGGGCCCGGTCGTCGCGGCGTTTCGGGGGCGTGTCGGCAGCGTTTTGGGGGCGGGTATGGGGGCGTGGCTACGGCCCGGGGCGGTCCGGGGCGTGGCCACGCCCTCCGTACCCGCCCCAGGTCGCGGCCCGGTGCGCAGGAGGCCCGCTGGCGCGCGGGGATTTAAGCCTCCCTCCGGGAGGCGTAAATCCCCCGACAAAGGTAAGGGGGGGATTTAGACAGGGCCGAGCGGGTGGGTAAGGGAGGGGAAGGTGAGGGGAGGGCAAAGGAAATTTCCCTCTGAGGCCGCTCCAATTTCGGAGCGGCCTTGGAGGGAATGGGGGTAGGCTGCGCGGCTCGGCGCGCGCCGTCTATACAAAATCCATAGCCTTGCGCGCGCCGATCCAGGTTTTTAGCAGATACGCGCGGCTCCGCGCGTATCTACTAAAATATCCCCCTTACCTTTGTTGGGGGATTTACGCGGCTCCGCGCGTATCTACTAAAATCCCCCCCTTACCTTTGTCGGGGGATTTACGCGGCTCCGCGCGTATCTACTAAAATCCCCCCCTTACCTTTGTCGGGGGATTTACGCCTCCCTCCGGGAGGCGTAAATCCCCCGACAAAGGTAAGGGGGGGGTTTAGACAGGGCCGGGCGGGTGGGTAAGGGAGGGGAAGGTGAGGGGAGGGCAAAGGAAAGTTCCCTCTGAGGCCGCTCCGATTTCGGAGCGGCCTCAGAGGGAATGGGGGTAGGCTGCGCGGCTCGGCGCGCGCCAGCTATACAAAATCCATAGCCTTGCGCGCGCCGATCCAGGTTTTTAGCAGATACGCGCGGCTCCGCGCGTATCTACTAAAATCCAGCATACTTTTGTTTGCGCCTGGAGCGCAAACAAAAGTAGGCTATTCGCGCGCCATTTAAAATCCGCCCCTTTTGTTGCACTAATAGATAATGGACTATTTTGTACACATTTTTGTATCTCATTACCTCACTAGTATCAATCTGATGTTAAAACTATTGCAAGCTAGTTGCGAAAGCAGATGATGTAGATGTACAGCAGAGCTACAAGATTAAAGCGAGTGAAGATGCTGAGCAAAATGCCGTCCCGTTCAGTTGCAGCCTGCAGCCAATGGAGTGTGGTATCAATAGGGAGGGCTCCAACATTCCCGGAAACTTCTCTGGATTTGACCCAGAGATTCTGGAATTCCAAAGGAATTTCTGGATCTCTGGGCTAACACCGTAAAACTCCAGATGCTCTACTGCTGATGCTGCCTACACAGGAGAGGAAATCACCTGGGCCCTCGCAGATTTGTCCTCGGACGCGCGGAGAGGAAGAAGAGGGTAGGAGTCTGGTCGGCCCACACGGGCCGGAAGAAGGGAGGAGGCAGAGTCCAGTGGGCCAGCACGGCAAGAGGACTGGGGAGTCCCATCAGCCCCCCCCCCCCCGCGGCAGAAGGAAGAGGAGGAGCGGAGGCAGCGTCTGTTAGTCACTGGAAGGAGGAGTCCCATCGGCCTCGGTGGCCCCCGAGGAGTTTGCTGCTGCTGCTGGTGGGTTCGGGAGTATGAGTGAGGGAGAAGGCAGCCCTGGATCGGTCAATAGGCACCCATTATGTCTGCGCCTGGGCCGGCAAAGATTTAGAGGCAGCAGGCTAGCTCTGCCGAATCTCATTCAGCAGAGAACAGCCCTCTGCTACCCTGTAACAGACCCTTACAGGATTGGGCGGGGGAGTGCCTAGGAGGCAGTAAAATCCTAAATCCGCCCCTGCAGAAGGAGAGGTATGAGAGGGATAGAAATGAAAGGACATGTGTGTGTGTGGGAAAATGAGCATGTATGTGTGTGAGAACGAACATGCGAGTGACTTAAGGCCCGATAGGGGGCGGGTAGGATCGGGGAAGGCACCTTAGGGTAGGGGGGTAGGGAAGTTCCCTCCCAGTCCGCTCCTTAATTGAAACAGACTGGGAGGGAACTGTGGAAGCCGGACGATGCGTCGCCGTGCGATTTTTGCCTATCTTGCTCGCGCCACCCGCGATTTTTATAACATGCGCGCGCACGTGGACGCACGCGCGCGTTCTTTTTTAAAACCTAGCCCTAAACGCGTGTGTGCTTGAGAGAGGAGACAGTTTGTGCCCACCCCCCGCAAGTCCAAGACAATCTCAGGGTGAATGGAAATGAAAAGTTCCCTCATATGGTGCTCGTCAAAAGGAGCCCCTGCGGTGGGATATAGCAGGTGTTTAATGTGGAAGGTCTGTTGCCGGTCTGCCTGCTCCATAACAACTCGAGCACTTTATTTTGCTCTAGCGAAAGACCTTCAGAAATAAAGGGCTGACATTATAGAACTAATAGTTCATTTTAAATTAGACAAACAGAGAGGCCTTGGGTCCCCTAATTACTCAACCAATCAATCTAAAACAGTGCAAATTCATTAGTACAACACTGCAAATGACTTTGGATTAAAGGGATACTTCATGGGTTATAAAGCCTGAAAATAATATGAGAAATAAAGACTGTCTCTTGGTGTCTTGTATTTCTTTGATATTTATTTATTGATTTGTTAGTTTAGATTTTTATGTTCCGCTTTTCGCACTTTTTTCCCCGACATTTTAAAGTGGATTACGTTCAGGTACTGTAGGTATTTCCCTATGACCAGAGGGCTTACAATTTAAGTTTGTACCTATAATCATAGGAGCTCATTCTAATGGTGGGTGAAAAATGAGAAGAGGGGCCGGAGCCCAGGCCAGCGGCAACCGAAGGAATGAGAGAGAAGTCACGGGTCGCCACTGGAGCCCGGGCCAGTGATGGCCAAGAAAGAAAAAAAAAAAAAGAGGCTGTAGGCCACTGCCGGAGCCCAGGCTGGTGGCAATCAAAGGAAGGGAAAGGAGGCCCCAGGCCACAGCCAGAGCCCAGGCTGGCACCAGCTGAAGAAAAGGCACAATTTGGGTGTGTGTGTGTGAGACAGCCACCTTGTACATATTATGTGTGTGTGTATATGTGAGACAGCCTTGTGTGTGAATATGTGACAGCCACCTTGTGTGTTGTGTTGTGTGTGTTGTATGAGAGTGGCAGCCTGCTTGTGTGGGGTATGTGAGACAGTGGCAACCTGCTTGTGTGTGTGTGTTTTGTGAGGGTGTCAGCCTGCTTGTGCATGTGTGTGTGTACTGTATGAGTGGTAGCCTGCTTGTGTGGGGTGTGAGAAAGTGGCAGCCTGCTTGTGTGTGTATGGTGTGTATGAGAGTGGCAGCCTGTTTGTGTGGGTATATGAGAGAGTGGCAGCCTACTTGTGTGTGTGTGTGTGTTTTGTGAGAGTGGCAGCCTGCTTGTGTGAGTATGGTATGTGTGAGAGTGGCAGCCTGTTTGTGTGTGTGTGTACTGTATGAGTGGCAGCCTGCTTGTGTGGGGTGTGTGTGAGAGAGTGGCAGCCTGCTTGTGTGTATATGGTATGTGTGAGAGTGGCAGCTTGCTTGTGTGTGTGTGTGTGTGTACTATATGAGTGGCAGCTTGCTTGTGTGGGGTGTGTGTGAGAGAATGGCAGCCTGCTTGTGTATCTATGGTATGTGTGAGAGTGGCAGCCTGTTTGTGTGTGTGTGTACTGTATGAGTGGCAGCCTGCTTGTGTGGGGTTTGTGTGAGAGGGGCAACCTGCTTGTGTGTGCGTGAGTTTTGTGAGAGTGGCAGCCTGCTTGTGTGTGTGTGTGTACTGTATGAATGGCAGCCTGCTTGTGTGGGGTGTGTGAGAGAGTGGCAGCCTGCTTGTGTGTATGGTGTGTATGAGAGTGGCAGCCTGCTTGTGTGGGGTGTGTGAGAGAGTGGCAGCCTGCTTGTGTGTATGGTGTGTATGAGAGTGGCAGCCTGCTTGTGTGGGGTATGTGAGAGAGTGGCAGCCTGCTTGTGCGTGTGTGCGTGCGAGTGAGAAAGGAGAAAATGTGTACCCCCTCTCTCTAGCTAACCCATGACAATCTTAGGAGGACTGGAAATCAAATATTCCCACATATGGAAAGCAGGAGATGTTGTAAAATCCTTTCTAGGTTTAATTATTGGGTGATTTTTTGTCTCCCAAACCCCAAAAATATTTTTTTTAAAAAATGTGTTTTTCCTTATTGGATGTGCTATTCATCTGCTGTTTTTAAGTATTTGTTCTTTTGTTTAGTATGCTCTTACTATTACATTTTATATTTCTTGGTTTCATTTGATGTTTTAGGAAGAAGTTATGTTTCGGTTTTTCACATACAGTATCTGGCTTGTTGGGGGTTCCAGTTCAGTTTCTATTTCTACTTTTCTGTATTTGTCTGTGTTCTGCCTGATGTCAGACTGAGCTGAGGTATTCTGGTAGGGTACAGTGTATGTGTAGGGATATACAGAAAGCAGCTTGGCTTGTTGTGTTTTCCTAAGAGTGTATTGATGTTTTGGGTCTGTGTGTAATCTTTGCAGTGTTGCCTTTTCAAGAGTAGGGTTGCTACTGTTTGAGTGCTGACTGTTTTGGTATATGAAGGTTCAGTATATTTAGTTTATTCGTGTCTTTCTGAGGGCTAACCCCAAACCTGACGCATATTACAATAGCCCTAATACCAGATGAGTTCCAAATTATTTTTACTTTTTCAGGGTTTTCTGGTTGGCACCACAGCAATGCATGGAAAGATAGTACACGTGCTGTGATATATTTACTTCATAAGACTGTACTTCGAATGTCTTTTTATGCAAAATCGTATTACCAATGCATATATTTTAATTTTGTGGAGGGTTGTGCAAGGCTGCAAGGTTTGCCCAGGATGCCTGATCCCCTTGCAGCAGCCCTGGCTCCATGCAGGAGAGCAGAATTCCACCTGCAGCTGTGCTCTTATGGTGGGGGGGGGGGGAATGAGAAAGGGAGGGGGACTGCCGCGAGCATCAGCTTTTCCATAATGATGCAGCGGTGCTGGGGGCAGTGTGCTGGTCTCCCTGCTTGGCACCTGGCTCGAGAGCTGACTGCTTGGCAAAAGACTTTAACCCCCAGATCAGGAATCCAGGGTACAGGAGAGATGGAGCCAGCCTTGTGAGGGGACCCCAACCAATTGCCTGGAGAGAAGGGGGGACTGCACCTCACTCTGCTCTCCTCCAGGCTAGGATGGAAGGAAAACTGTGAGATTTTTTTTCTCTAAATTCTGCGGGCGCGGGTCACCTGATGCACGTTTCAGTGATCAGCTTGGTGTGCTTTTGGGAGCTCTGAAGCCACATGGCGAGGAGAAAGTGCACAAGGGAGTCAGATAGCCCTGTGGGTGGGTTTTGGGGAAAAATCCCCCAGGCTGATATTTGCCTGCAATCTGCCCCTGCTCCTCTTAGTGTTTGAGATAAACTAATCAGAGTTTCTATGTGTAAACCCCACCCCGGTGGGCCTGTCCTGCACGGGTGGGGCCATAGAATAATTTATAAGCTCTTTGGGGCAGGGACCCTGGCTAGCTTTTTTGTGCCCCTTACCTAGGGTGTGGATCCTTTTGGTTGGAGGGAAAGGTTAGCTTTCAGGACCCGGTGCCGGGTGGGTGACTGCCTCCTTACTGAAATTTCCCTGGGAGAGGGGTAAACTCTTCACTCTGTGCTATGAACCCAATAAACCAGGCAGGGTTAGTGCCCAAAATAAAACTTACCGTTCAAACATTAGATGAATAATGGCACAATAAATATGAAACCGCAGCTAACTGTAGCCAAGCAATTTCAATAAAGCCACTAAATGTTTCATTTGAATAAAGTTGTTGTCATACAAAATCCTTATTCTTTGCAAAAAAAGGACCTATCATAATAAGCACTACCGCTATCAAAACCTTCGTTGCTTTCTGTTTAATCATCGGTCCACAGTCACACACTTTTTCAGTTTTTTAATGCAAATAAAAAGTCTTTAACCATTTCTTTTTGAATCCCTTATCAATAAAGCGCCCTTGTGCAGATCCTCCAGTTCTTGGGATTGCTGGTGGTCCATTAATATTCACCCGACACGCGCGTTTCGCATTTTTGCGTCAGGGTATCCTTGTTTCGGATTTTCCTTCTTACCCCATCTCCCTCCTTTCAGGTTCCTATTCCTCCCCCTGCTCTCCCTCTCTGTCCTTTTATGTTCTTTTTCTTTTACCGTATTTAGTTAAAAAGTCCAGAGTATTAAATCAATCAACCCCACTTCCTCTGCTTATGCTTCCTTAAACTCTCTTTGAAATACTGATTGTTAGAGATGTGCAGGCAAAACGTTTTCGTTGCGTACGCGATCCGTATTCGTGGGGGGTCAATTCCGTTCCATGCGAACGTATGGAGAATTCAATAAGTTGTCGATCTGTAAATACGTTACTACTAAATTAACTACAACCCCCCCCTCCTGACCCCCCCCCCCCAAAGACTTACCAAAACTCCCTGGTGGTCCAGCGGGGAGTCAGGAAGCCATCCCTGCACTCGTTTGTGGTTTCCTCACAGCGCCGATAGCCTGTGTCACAGGGGCTGCCGGTGCCATTGGTCAGCCCCTGTCACATGGTCACCGGCGCCATCTTGTGCTCCTACCACATGACAGGTCATAGAAACATAGAAACATAGAAACATAGAAATGACGGCAGAAGAAGACCAAATGGCCCATCTAGTCTGCCCAGCAAGCTTCACACATTTTTTCTCTCATACTTATCGTTTCTCTTAGCTCTTGGTTCTATTTCCCTTCCACCCCCCACCTTTAATGTAGAGAGCAGTGATGGAGCTGTATCCAAGTGAAATATCTAGCTTGATTAGTTAGGGGTAGAAGCCGCCCGCAATAAGCAAGCTGCACCCATGCTTATTTGTTTACCCAGACTATGTTATACAGCCCTTATTGGTTGTTTTTCCTTCTCCCCTGCCCGTTGAAGCAGGGAGCTATGCTGGATATGCGTTGAAGTATTTCTCCCATGCCGTTGAAGCAGAGAGCCATGCTGGATGTGCATCGAAAGTGAAGTATCAGGCACATTTGGTTTGGGGTAGTAACCGCCGTAACAAGCCAGCTACTTCCCGCTTTGTGAGTGCGAACCCTCTTTTCTTCTCCCCTGCCGTTGAAGCAGAGAGCTCTGCTGGATGTGTGAAGTATCAGTTTTTCTTCTCCCCCTGCCGTTGAATCAGAGAACTATGCTGTATATTGCATTGAAAGTGAAGTATCAGGCTTATTTGATTTGGGGTAGTAACCGCTGTAACAAGCCAGCTACTCCCCTCTTTGTGAGTGTGAATCCTTTTTTCCACATTTCCTCTTGCTGTTGAAGCTTAGAGCGATGTTGGAGTCACAGTAAGCCTGTGTATGTTTATTTAATAAGGGTATTGACTCCAGGCAGTAGCCATCATTCTGGCGAGTCACCCACTCTTCATGGCAGCCTCTTGACTTTATGGATCCATCAGTGTTTATCCACGCCCCTTTGAAGTCCTTCACAGTTCTGGTCTTCACCACATCCTCCGGAAGGGCATTCCAGGCATCCACCACCCTCTCTGTGAAGAAATACTTCCTGACATTGGTTCTGAATCTTTCCTCCCTGGAGCTTCAAATCGTGACCCCCTGGTTCTGCTGATTTTTTTCCTTCGGAAAAGGTTTGACGTTGTCTTTGATCATTAACACCTTTCAAGTATCTGAAAGTCTGTATCATATCACCTCTGCTCCTCCTTTCCTCCAGGGTGTACATATTTAGATTCTTCAATCTCTCCTCGTACGTCATCCGATGAAGATCCTCCACCTTCCTGGTTGCCCTTCTCTGTACCGCCTCCATCTTGTCTTTGTCTTTTTGAAGGTATGGTCTCCAGAACTGAACACAGTACTCCAGGTGAGGCCTCACCAAGGACCTGTACAAGGGAATAATCACTTCCCTTTTCTTACTCGATATTCCTCTCTCTATGCAGCCCAGCATTCTTCTGGCTTTAGCTATCGCCTGTCGCATTGTTTCGCCGACTTCAGATCATTAGACACCATCACCCCAAGGTCCCTCTCCTGCTCTGTGCACATCAGCCTTTCCCCCCCCCCATCGAATACAGTTCATTCGGATTTCCACTCCCATATGCATGACTTTGCACTTCTGGCATTGAATCTCAGCTGCCATATCTTCGACCACTCTTCCAGTTTCCTTAGATCCCGTCTCATTCTCTCCACTCCTTCCGGCGTGTCCACTCTGTTGCAGATCTTAGTGTCATCCGCAAAAAGACAAACCTTACCTTCTATCCCGTCCGCAATGTCGCTCACAAAGATATTGAACAGGACCGGTCCCCACACCGATCCTTGCGGTACACCACTTAAAACCGCTCTCTCTTCAGAGAAGGTTCCATTTACCATCACACATTGTCTTCTGTCCGTCAACCAATTTGCAATCCAGGTCACCACCTTGGCACTCACTCCCAAGCTTCTCGTTTTATTCACCAGTCTCCTGTGCGGAACCGTATCAAAAGCTTTGCTGAAATCAAGTATATGATATCGAGTGCTCTTCCTCTATCCAATTCCTTGGTTACCCAGTCAAAAAAGTCAATCAGATTTGTCTGACAGGATCTTCTCTGGTGAATCCATGCTGCATCTGGTCCATCAATTCTCCCGACTGTAGATAGTTTCACTATTCTCTCTTTCAACAGTGACTCCATTACTTTTCCCACCACTTTGCCCACTCACCAGCCTCCTCTCTGTTCCCACTCTTGTGAAGCGGGACCACCACTGCTCTTCTCCAATCACTCTCCAATCACTCTTCTCCAATCACTCGTCATGTGGCAGGAGGTCGCTCCGGGACCCCTCGTTGGACCCACCGGAACTTTTGGCCAGCTTGGGGGGGCCTCCTGACCCCCACAAGACTTGCCAAAAGTCCAGCGGGGGTCCGGGAGCGACCTCCTTTCACGCCGTCCGTCCGATCCCAATACTCAAAATGGCGCCGATTGCCACCATTTTGAGACTCAAAATCGCCGTCCCCGCAATACTCAAAATGGCGCCGGCGATCGGCGCCATTTTGAGTATTGGGATCGGACGGACGGCGTGAAGGAGGTCCGCTCCCGGACCCCCGCTGGACGTTTGGCAAGTCTTGTGGGGGTCAGGAGGCCCCCCCCAAGCTGGCCAAAAGTTCCGGTTGGGTCCAACGAGGGTCCCGGAGCGACTCCTGCCACATGACCTGTCACGTGGTAGGAGCACAAGATGGCGCCGGTGACCATGTGACAGGGGCTGACCAATGGCAACGCAGCCCCTGTGACACAGGCTATCTGCGCCGTGAGGAAACCGCAACGAGTGCAGGGATGGCTTCCTGACTCCCCGCTGGACCACCAGGGAGTTTTGGTAAGTCTTGGGGGGGTCAGGAGGGTGGGGGGTTTAAATGTTTATTTAGGGAGGCCGAATACAACGGATATCTGTTGAATACGTGGGAGTCGCGATGCGTTTCGCCTCCCCACTTATCAACAGATTGCAAAAAATAAGTTGCGGATTACAAATACGTGGAAAACGGATGCACACCCCTACTGATTGTGAGGGTATGGCCACACCATACTATGATTACTGGAACACATTCGTAATGAGTTCTGGAACTCTCATAAAGGCGGATGCAGTTTTCACTTAGCAGCCATTTTCAGGTAAAGGTACAAATTTGTTATCAAATCTTTCAAATTATCGTCCACTATAAACAGAGCTTTCTCCCTAGCCGGCCCCTCTATTGGAACTCCCTGCCTCCTGATTATACGCCTGGAATCATACACACCCACTTTCAAAAAAAACTGAAAACATGGCTCTTCCAGCAAGCTTACCACACATCACCTCCCATTACATAAATCCTTACTGATTAAATAAGTGATTCTCCTAGAATCTGATACGCGACTTATGATTTATTCTCGGATTACGTTGTATGCCTATCGATTTTGTACTTTGACTCGGCTATTATGTACTTATCTTTTGTATATGTTTTGATGATATGTATATAGTGATTTTGCTGGTTCTCAATTTTATATAAGGGCCCTGCCAAAAGTTAACCTGTTTGCAATGTTATATGTAAGGGTTCTGCCCAATGGTTCCTGTTTAACTGTAAACCGATACGATGTGTGAACGGCTATCGGTATAAAAAAGACATTAAATAAATAAATAAATAAAAATAAGGCCCCAATTGTCCCTTTTTTTAAATCTCAGTTTATTACATCTAAAATCATAGTCATAACAAAGTGAAAAAGCACTTATCTTCTCATATGAAAGAATTCAAGTGTACTCATTTAGCTGAACTGCTGCAACCATCCCAAAACTAACGCCGGCAGGATCTGGTGATGGTGGACCCATGGTGCTGAGGGCTGGTTGGCGCCGCCCCAGCAGGTGAACTCGCTAGGCTCACCCCGTTAGCAAGCGGACGTTCCCAATGGCAGGAAGGACTGGAGCTTCCCTTATACCAGGATGAACCTTAAGTTCTGGCAGGCAGCAGAGGTCTTAGATGGGTCCTTAGGATGGTGGCAAAGAACGAGAGTCCCAAAGCCGAGCAGAGATCAGGGCAGGCAGCGAACCAAACGTGATCAGGTCCAAGCAAGAGGTGAGATCCAGGAGGCAGGCAAACATGGTCAGGTCCAGGCAAGAGGTCAAGATTCAGAGAGGAAGCCAAGGATGGCCGAAAAAGGTGTGATGAGCAAAAAGAGGCAAGGCTGGGAAGCAGGAATCAGGAATGTTGGCAACATGCACTGGTATGCAGGAGACCTGTTGTTGAAGCACTGTAGGGCATTCTGGGTAAGCTTACATAGGAAGAGCCAGTGATGTCTCACAGGGCGCCGCGGGGCTTTTCCTGCCGCAGGCCTTTAAGATCCATCGCCTGCATAGAGACTCTCGGGCAACAGCGGGCTGATGGTGGCAATCCAGGCACAGCATGCCGTGCTCCTCGCATTCTAGTGTGGGTGGTGTCTGTGCCACGTAAGCCAAGCCTCAAGGTCTGGGGTGAGTGTGGTGGCTCACAGGGGCATCCCGTGAGCTGCCGAACAGAACAATCATGGACCGCGTTTTGGACGTATCCTGCAGCAGGGGAATTTTTATTCTTCTCTCAGTTTCCTCTCTTTTCCCCTCCGTCATCTATGAAATTTAATCTTTACACTTGAAAAAATAACAAAATCGTTATTTTTGGATAGGTCACATAGAGTGATTTTAATTTGTCACTATTTGAAAAGACAGTCCCTGGAATTGCTGTAATATTAGAGCACTATAAAAAAAAAAATCTTGAGCAAGGACACATCAAAAGCACTCAAACCTTGTTCCGCAGTTAGTGTGAGAACAGCTTTGTGGAGTTCAGTGGGGCAGGTTATAGCTTCAAAGTAGACTGCAATCTTCACACAACTGGGCAGGAAGAGCTTTTCTTCAGTCTGTCTTCCACTTTCAATAATGTTCAGACGTATCTGACTTCAGACTGCTTTCAGGCCACAAGTGAGTTCAACAGAGTCCAAGTGACCGCTGCTGGCATCCACACCTCGAGATATGCACTCTCACTTCAACAGTGCTTCCTCCTCCCTCTGACCTTCTCATTGTAGCAAATAAGAACACTGATCTCCAGTTATCAGGTATTCTAGTCAGTCCTTCATATTACATTACAGAGTGGCATACTGCACTTCTCTTTTGGGGCATGTTGCTGCCTGTTTCAAACAACTATTTCTTCTCCTTCCCACGTGGACAGTTTTCCAATGATAATGTTTCTTCAGGAGATACTAAGTTTGCTGCCACACAGCATATCCCACCTCAAGTAAATCTAGGAGATGGCTGCTCCCTTCTCCATTTCTCTCAGAAAGACTATAGATCTTTCTGAGACTGCACATGGGGTCTCTCTCACAGGGGTATTCTCTTGGGGCACACCAACACTTTGTAAGGACATAATGCGTGCCATGTTGGGTTGATCTGTTGGGTTGCCATGTTGGTTGGTCTGTCGAGTCCAGCTTCCTGTCTCAAACAGGCCAACCCAGGACAGAAGTACCCAGCAGATCCTAATGGAGAGGGCTATATTACTAACTAGGAGGGGGTAGCATGTTTGTTTTAAGCTACTATTATTTTCACTTTCCTTCCATGCAACTTCCTTGACAGCTATACCAGAGTGGTTCTGAAGCAGAACCCATCAATTCGCTTTTCCTACCTGCAGGGGGTAACTATTGAATTATTTGTGGCCCAGGCCCTAAATCTGGTCTTATGCCACTAATCCAATGCCCTTTGCTTTGTCCCTAAAGTTGTCACTTAACCTCTAATTCTGGTTAGATTGTGATTTTCCTGAGTTTCTCTTTAAGTAACAGTGTGGAGCGAGGTTCTCAAGCAGGAGCATGACTCGTTCAGTATAAGCTGGGTGCTCAAAGTGCTATGGGAGGTCTCTCTGTGATTTTTGACATGAGAGGATGCATCTGGTATTCAGCCTGGATTCCTGATGGGTCTTGCTGGTTTATCCAGCCCAGCAAGACAAGCTACCGTAGAAGCAAGTGTGTCATCACTAGGCTGCTAGGTAGCACGCTGTGGCAGCCTAAAGTAATCTATGGGCTACAATTTCCTTATGGGAATTTCTAAGGAACTGTTGAGCTGAACTGCTAAGAATATTCATGAGAAGAACTTTTTGAAGGGATTGTGAAAACTGATAATTACTGGAAGAATGCCTAAGACATGTGGGTGCTGGAGAATCTGATTAAGATCTTAATGATATTCTAGGAGGAAGAGGAAATGTAAATGTGTGTTTGTTTGTTTTTTTTTTTGCTGCTTATTTCTGCTGTAGATTCCAGTGATTCATCCTTTTGGTGATTTGCATTATTGTGATTTTTTTTTCCAATCTTTATTATAAACTTTTTCTAGGCGTACAGATTATACATTCAGAACACAAAGAAAATATCGCAGAAAAGAACATTCTGTGCACAACTCATAGACAGGTGAACATAAAAGCAATATATAAGAAATCAATATCGTTAATTAGGCAAAGAAACATACCAGTGTAATATATGGCAAGATCCTTTGAATAAAGAATAAAAAAACCAAACCCGAAACTTAGCACTAACTCGCATTGTGTCTAGTAAAGAAAGAGATATATGCCCCACACAATATTGTATTACGTAGCTCAGTTTTCAATGTGTAGCGTATCTGCAGTGTCCCGCACCAAAGCCCGCTAATAATCCAAGCAAGGATTTTGCTTCAGAACATAAGGACATAAGAAAGTAGCCATTGTAAAGTGGGCAGCAAGTAGGAGCCAGGGATCCATCCCAACTTAAGCCGAGCCTGAAAGGGACACGATATAAACTGAGAGATCAAGGATATTCACAATCTCCTGATGATACCCTACACCCTCCAGAAAATGCCTCACTCTTTGCACTCCCACCACACATGAATATAAGTGTCAATCTCATTGCACCCCCCTCCAACACAAAATATCTGCTGTTGGATCTATTTTAGAAAAAAGAGTGGGGTGCAATACCTTCTGTGCAGTAACCTCCTCAATAATTCTTTGCCTCTCAATGCACAGAGAGCCCAGATGCGCCATCATCCGATATTAGCCCAGGTGCTAGATGTTAGTACTGTATCCAGGTCTGCATCCATTTGTCTATCAGGGGGCTTGGGATCCTTGCTCCAAACTTCTCATTAAGATACCCCAATATAAGGCAATAATGCCCTTAATAAATGCAACGAGTCGCTCAACAATCACTCCATACCATTCAGAGGTTCCTAGGAGCCGAAAGATCAAATATAGCTGATAGCGACGGTCTCAATTGCAGATAGTAGTGTGAGTATTCACTGGAATATCAACTCCTTGACAAGGGAGGAGTAATCCTGAAAGGACTCATCGTCCCTCAGCTGGACCAGGGAATATATGACACAATCCCTCCATTCCCGAAAGGCAGGAAAGAAGGTGAGCCCAGACATGATCGATTCCCATAAATAGGGCCAGAGTAACAAGGCTTCACTGGCTAGCCCTACAAACCTGCAAAGTATGAACTAGAACCGACAGGAGGAAGAACATGGCAGCAATGAAAGATTAAAACATTTGCTTGAAACCTTCCATTTGCAACCAGGACGCCCCTCGATGCCCAAATAAAGATTTAAAACAAATTAGCCGTGCCGCCCAGTAATGATCTTTAAGTTAGGTAAGGGTCATTTTGCTCTGTTTCTTAGGGAGCCAAAGCTGACGCAGGCTTTTGCTGCCATACAAATGTAGACACTGCACGATGCAGCTCATCAAACACATGAAGAGGTATATTATGTGGAATGTGTTGGAATAAATCGGGAGATCCATCCAGTTCTGAAGCTCCTGCTTAATTTTAAGATATAGGATCATCATCATTTTTTTACAGAAAGGGTCTTTATAAAGTTGCTCGGAAAAAACACCCATAAATAAGTAAATCTGTCCCAAACCAACTTAAAATCAGATTAGCACCTGGGAACGGGCTGCTTAGGTGTGAAGGTAAAAACCTCTGATTTCTCATAATTAACTTTGTATCTTGATGAGTACACCATATTGCACCAGCAACCTGGTTCGCTGATTAGTTAAAAAAAAAAGTAACACATCCACTGCTAAAGATATATTTTATGTGTTTGTTTACCCACTGAAAAAATGAGGATCTCGGGATCTTGCCTAACAGACACAGCTAATGGCTCAATTGCCAAATCAAATTATAGTGGAGACAATGGACATCCCTGGCATTTACCACGAGCAATACCAAAAAAGGCAGAAAGAGATCCATTTTTCAAAAGACGTGCTCACTGAGCAGTAATCATAGCTTGAAATGCAGGCAATAATCGATTGGGGGAGGCCCTCATTAAGCAGTACACGCAAATAAAAAGGGCCATAATAGTCGATCGAAAGCCTCTTCTGCATTGAGGGAGACCACTAAACCGGCTACACCAGTATATTGAGACATATGCAGGATATTAAAGAGTCTACGTGTATTTGAGGTAGAAACTAATCCCTTCACAAAAACTGTTTGGTCCTTATCGATCAACATTTATTTATTTATTTATTTATTTAACGGTTTTATATACCGACATTCATCAAAGATATCACATCGGTTCACAGCGTAACAAGAAACTAGTGCCAGTGGCGGCGCTTTACATCGAACAAGGCAGGAAAGGAAAGGAAAGCTTCCAACCAAAGCTTCAAGATATTAGCCAGTATTTTCAAGTCCAAGCTCAGTCTGTTAAATCTTTCCCCTTTTCGGGATCAATGAGATAGTGGCAACCCTAAACGGTCTCCAAAGAATTAACAGTCAAACTTGTAGTATTATAAAATGAAAGTAGCTATGGAGCCAGTTCACTTAGGAATTTCTTGAAAAAATCTATTTGGTAGCCATCCAGTCCCCGGGTATTTCCCCCCGGAAGAATCTAAACTGCTGTCTGTATTTAGATAAAGAAATAGGGGCTGCTAATTTGTCACATTGGTCCTTAGTTAATAAAGGCAGGTTTAATCCCTGGATGTCCCCCAAGGTAGCAGAGTAGTCGAATTAGAGTATAAATTGGAGAAATGTCATAAAAAGAGCGTCTCGATTTCAGCTAGGGTTACCATGAATGTATCCTTGGATGTCCATAGGGACATAATATGAGATTTACAAGCCCTCTTTTTTAACTGCCTGGGCAAAAATGCCCAGATATGTCCCTGTTTTCATAAAACTTTAGTCTATTGTACTGCTTGGCTCTTTCAACCTTATGTATCTCTAGCATTTGTAGTCTCTGCAGCTTGCCTCCAACATTTTGTAAGTCTTACTAGAACAGTCTTGTTTATGTTGGAGTTCTAATTGGTGAATTTTACCGTAAAGTCAGTCTGCATAGCTGATAACCTTGCCTCAAAAAAAAACAACTTTAAAAGTTTCCAGAAAAGAAATCCATTTCTGGATTGTTAACATGAAATTTGGCTATTGATGTCTGCAACAATTTAAAAAAATTGTCTCCCAATAAGGAAGTATTCAACTTCCATGTAAAACTGGGGGCGGGGGGGGGGGGAGGGTTTTAATCTGAGGAGGCCTAAAAGATAATTCAACCGGGCTGTGATCTGAGAGAGTACAGGAGAGAATCTTGTGTCCACTGTACAGGTGAGGAAGCCAGATATTCAGAAGAAAATAATGCAAACAGCTGTATGAGTTGTTGTTTTGTAGAATAAAAGGTGTAATCTACGATCTGTAGCATGCCTGCAGATGTCAACTAGATGAAATGCAGACAGCAGATCTTTGAGATCGGAGCTCTGCTGAGAGCCAGCTTGAGATCTAGTAGATCTGTCCAGATCAGAATTCATACATACATTTCAGTCCCCAAAGCCAAAGTTAAGCAAGACCGTCCACTACATTTTTATAATTGGGCCCGTATGTATTACTCAAAGTAAATCTACTGGGCCTAAGGAACAATCCAAAATAAACCATACCTCCCCTCCCCATATCCCTCAAAGACTCGTGAACAGTAAGCGATAGGCTCTTATCAATCCTCTGCTCCTTGAATTATAGGAGGAATAAAATATACTACCAACCCATCCCCCCTTCAGTTTCTCACGCGCAGCATTAGTTAAACGTGTCTCCTGAAGGAGCATCATACCAGCCTTGCTTTGTCGGGCAAACTGCAGGATACATCTCCGCTTTGTTGGAAAGGGGATACTCGTACAATTAGGGAGATAAATGTATACAAATTGGTCATAACTGCATACACAATATAATATCAGTAACAAAAAGGGTCCATACTATAGCAATAGCATTAAGCCAAACAGGAATAAAAACTGAGTTGTGCATAATTAGGAACAATTGTACATCTTCGTGCCAATACATAGAGTACACAAAAAAAAAACCCCCTCCAAATATTCCAACACCGTACCCCACTTAATCCCAAGAAAGAACCCCCAACTAAAGTAACCTTTCTATTTCCCCAGTCCTAGCCAAGGATAACAAATCAACCCCAAAAATCACCCTCTTAAACCCCAACCCCTCCTGTCCAGCCCCCACATCAGTTTAAACATCAAAAGTACAAGTCAGGACCAGGAGGGGGAGGCCTCGCCAAAATAAAGTAAGAGCAACCTGAAAACCACCCATACTCTCTTTATCTTCCCCAGGGCCCCCTACAACGCACATCACCCACCTCCCCAACTATCATCAATGAATCTCCCAGCGAGAAAAAGGATCTCCAGGTATCTAGAAACTAAATGAATAATAAAAGTAAAAACAGAAACAAAAATTGTGTGATGATGTGTTCCCCACAGTGACTTTTAATTGCAAATATGTAGTCAGCAATACTCGATATCCATTGCACGGCATCCAATTCGTAGGAAGAATCAGCTGGCGATGAATGAAGCCGAATAAATGAATAAATAAAAGACTGATCCAGACAAAAGAACGCCAAATAAAGTGTTTAAACCTTTAAGCTCCAGACATAAAAAAAAAACCCAGTATCTCCAAAGTAGCAGTCATAGAAAATTGAATAATCCAAATTCCTAAACTGCCATTGGCTGCCACACTCTGGTAAAGAACATATATCCACGAAAAAAGGTTCCATAGCCTGCACGCACACAGACGTATAGTTAACAACATCTGTACCTTAGCCCATTCGTATAGCTGGCCTATGAAGCAAGCATCAACCCAAGGAAAAACTGGAGATCAAAAATATCCGATTGAGGATTATACTTCTTGCTGGGAGGAATACAACAGAAAAGAACAGAAAAACCAACGTATACAATACCACCAACCAGGTCAATATCGTCGTGGTTTATTCACTGAGCGTAGAACTTCCTTCAGGGTCACAACATCCTAGCAGGCCCTCCCGCCAGGCAATAACACTCAGGCCGATACAACACAGCTCGCTCAGCTGAGCGCGCTGTTTAACCCGCAGTTGGACACAGGTTTTGGACGCGTGTCCACAACCCCTTATGCTATAAAGGGATCAGTACATCCAAAACGCACGTCCAACCTCCTGCAAAACTAATAGTGCTCATCACTATTGCCCAATCCGCACATTTTTACTCTCAGAAATTAACGCCTGCTCAGAGCAGGCATTGATTTCTGAGCAGCCCAAAAAAGTTACAGAAAGGCAGAAAAAAATGCTTTTCTATACATCTTCCGACTTAATATCGTGGTGATATTAAGTCGGAGGAACCAAAAGGTTTAAAAAAAAAAAAAAAAGTGTGCCAGCGTTCAGGTTAGGAAAAGGGTCGCATGTAAAATTGAGCGTCTGTTTTCCTAATCCCTGACAGCCAACTCTCCTGGGCGCCCACTGCTGAGGAGGCGTTAGGGGCGCACATTTGTCCCTAGCGCCTCCTTGGCAGCGTGACCCCTCATTTAAATATTCTATTGTGCGCCCAGTAGAAGTGGCTGTGCGGGCGTTGAAACAGCGGGCGCCCAAAACGAATGTACACTTTTAGCGCATCCATATTGTATCAGCCTGAGTGTGATTATACAGCCCTTGAGGTTATTTTCAAGCTGATCTGGCTGCCTCTCGATCCAGGTCCTTAAGGAGCTTGTCATCTTCAGATTGGGTGAGGCACATTGTTGTTTCGTTTGCAGCCATGACCCGCAGTTTGGCCAGGTATAACACTGCATCTCAGAGATCCCGCTTTCGCAGCCAAAAAGACTTGCTGCTGGTACTGCAATTCCAATGAAAAGTCCTGGAAAATCATAATTTTCCTTACTTGATATTCTAGGCTCCCTGCTGCTCGTGTTGCGCTAAGAAGACACAATTCGTCTAAAGAGATATGTATGTGCATAACTACTGCTCCCGGCTGCCAACGTTTCACCAGGGCTGGAGCGATGGAGCCGTGTACCCGATCTATTTTAATCCCGTCGTTTTTAAGCAGTCTAGGCCAAGGATGTTAGGCGGCCATTTTGAGATAAAGGCAACGGCGTCGTTACCTTCAACTCTCGGGAATCCCGATGACCCGTATATTATTCTGCGGAGATTGATTCTCCGGGTCATATAATTTGGTCCCTGCTGAGGTTTGTACATGTTCCATTTTATCAATTTTAGCTCTCATCGTCGTGAGCGAGTCCTCGAGGTCAGACGCATGTTTCTACCTCATCGAGCCGGGACTTGCTATCTTTCACCGTCTCAGCTAACTGCACAATCTTTCCCACAACAATGCCCAAACGTGAAACCAGCCACTGTGTGAGCTTAGCAGTGATAACTTCAAGAAGACTAGAGGCGGGTTCAATACCTCCTGCCGCATCTAAAGTGATTCTTCCTCCTCTTCATCGAAAGCCATGGTGTCGGCCAGTACCTCGGGTTCCGGGTTCTTAGAAAGTAATGCTTTCCGTATTTTAGTTCAGCGCTCAAGTCTTTGAAGGATGACATTATAAATCACAGCCCCAAAATTCCCGAAGTTAGATATGAAACGGATGAAGGCCCAGCGGGAGCTCTGCTACGCGCAGCCTATCTGCTTCAGAGCATGACCAGAGTCCCCTGTATTATTGTGATTTGACTGCTGGTAAACACAGAGAGGAATAAAAGTTTATAATTGTTGCAACATATTCCAGCGAGTGAGAGTATTCAGACCCTAGGGATGCAGTAGGCTGAAGGTGTGAGTCTGCCTTCTACGGGACTGAAGGACTTAAGCTATAGGGGTTCAGCCAGATGATCTCAGGGGGGAAAGGAAAGATTGTATTACTTTTCCCTGTCCATCGTGACAAAATTCAGCCTTTGCCTCTGAGTCAAGTCCAGTCCAGTATCTAAAAAAAATCACAAAACGGTCAGAGGCTGATGCCAGGACCATAAATCCCCATCATTAGGTGCTCTTTATCCAGCTCTCCACTCCCAGCTTATCCTACCAGAAGTCACATCACCAAATTTCCTTGGCTCCAGGAAACAAAAGACCTAAACAAGTCAGCACATAGCACTACCAGGAAATCAGGAGCGTAGCCTGCACTATTGCTCTTTTAAATTTTTGCAGGAGCATTATATGTATCAAAAGAAAATGTAAGCGCTCAGTACCCTGCCTCAACCATTATACAATGGCAATACCTAATGGCCAGACTCAAAGTGCCTGCCTTCCAAAAGACGCTGTTTTATGGCCTATGGAAAAGGACTGGGTACCTGCCAGGTTCTTCGATTGGCCTCTGTTGGAAACAGGATGCTGGGCTTGATGGACCCTTGGTCTGACCCAGCATGGCAATTTCTTATGTTCTTATGACTGTTGCTGCAGATTTTGGGCTAGATGGGGGAGGGAGGGAGGTATATAAAACAGCAAAAGCCTGAGGAATCATTAAGGAAGGCTTATAGTGCTGTAGTCCACTAGAGGCCGATGCCTGCCAAACTGGAAGCTCAGAGGAGCAGGAGGAAACTTCTAGGCTGAAACTGAAAGTGCAGGGTCCCAAAGCCTCTTTCTGTAAAGATGTGCCAGATCCCTCTGCATTAATCAGAAGCTCGTCTTTGTCCCACACCCTCTTCAAACCTCTAAGCACAAATCCCAATCAGGAATCTTAGGCGCACAACTCATTGGGCGAAACTGCAATCAATCAGTCACGGACCACTAGCCAAAAGGCTGGCAGATCATAAATTTACCACCACCACAGCCCTGCTCCTTGCTCTTTTAAGAACCTTCCCCGTTTGTTATCTTAAAAATCTTGTTTATTTCCACTCTCACATACTTCTATGCGCTTTCAGCACGATGGCCCTGCGTGCTAAAGATTTCCCAAGTGCAAACTTTGTTTTTACCATTTGATTTGCAAAGGTAAATCACAATATGAAAATACCCGTGTCTCCTATTATTTTCTCCCTGTCGTCTAGATTGTATGCTTTATTGCTGCTTAGCTGGCTTTTTATTGATTTACACTTTAAAGCAGATATTAGGGAAATAAATACGGTGAACCTAGTCATACTCGGATGATGTCATGGACACTAGCTTTTCAGTTTTTAAGGACTGAAAAGAAACAAAGAAGAAAAAAAAAAACCAAAGGTGTTATCTTCATTCAGCCATTTTAATTTCTGCTCAGAATATTTACTTATGTTTATTCCCCTCTCTGAGCACCAGTTTCCAGACAAGGCTTTTCTGGAGCTTCAGAGCCATTCTCTGATTTATTCAAACCTGGATTGACCCTGAATGTCATTATCCTCAACAAACTGTAGAATAACCTTTAATATTAATATCTATGCTAAACCATGTCTACCTTTCACCTCTCTCTCTCTCTCCAGACACAGCACATTAGTAACACTGATGTCTTGAGGTTACGGAAGGCGGGCGTGACGAGCCTGGGCACCCCTCCCCCCCCCCCCCTTTTGGGGTGGCAGCAGCTCATCCACCCTTTTCCCCCTGCCGCTATTATTTGCTTCCCAGGCAATAACAGCGCGGGGGGGGGTCTAAGGACAGGAGCGGGGGGGGGACATCGCCGGCTGGAAAGCTTTTGTATTCCTGGGTCCTGGGCTTCATTTCGGAGATGTGGCTACCGTTTAGCCTGACCTTGGCACATGACGACAGTGCTGCTCTAACGAAGTCTAACAGCGTACATGCTGCTGGAACAGACCCATAAAGAGAAGCATCCTATAGGGAAGGCTGAACAAAAAAAAAATAGCGCTTTGCATTCGTTAAGAATATGTATTGAATCTGATAGGTTCGGAATTGCTTTCCTCTCTCTCTCTCTCCCCGTGTCCGGGTAGCGAAATGCGAATGAACATTCTTAACATCGGCTGTGTGACCTTGGGTAAGCCATCTTTCCTCTAAGAACCTCTGTATATTCAACGTAAATGGTGCGTGGTTATTGATATTATTTTTGCGACCTTTGTCGCACTTCACAGGTTGCTAATTTGGAACCAGTTGATGTATTAGTGTGCATCCTCCCTCACTCCCCAATCTCTGTTACCGATGCACGGACTCCCGCTGTAGCAAGTCTGTGTAGTATGAACGCCTGCCTTGCAGTGAAACATGTGAACGTTTGCAGTGCCATAGGGAAATTCACTGCAGAACACACTGTACAAATTGTGCAACATCACATTTAATTTCAGCAACCTCATAAAGATTGCTATCAGATAAGTATTTTCACTGTTTTATCCTTCTGTTCCTAAAATTATTCTCAAAACTTATAATACTGTGCATCATAAATTCTTATTCTATTGTTTTATATACTTAAAAAACTCAGACCCCTTCTTCACACCCAAGACTTTCGTACAGTCATACAGGCCACCATATCATCCAAATTAGACTACTGTAATGCTCTTCTTCTAGGACTCCCTTACTCTTCCATCAAACCTCTACAAATGTTACAACATGCCACAGCGAGACTCATTGCAAACTCTCGTAAATACGACCACATCACCCCTATACTCAGAGACCTACACTGGCTCCCCATAGCCTCTCGTATTATCTACAAAACACTCACCATAATGCATAAAGCAATTTACACCCACAACTCCAACTGGCTAGACCTACCCTTCACAACCACCCAGTCCAATCGACCGACTAGAACGACCATTAAAGGCACCCTAGTTGTGCCCTCCCTTAAAGCAGCCCATCTCACCTCTACACGTGACCGTGCTCTTTCCATAGCAGGTCCCACTCACTGAAACACACTGCCGCCTGACCTACGCCTTGAACCATGTATGAACAACTTCAAAAAGAAATTGAAAACATGGTTGTTCAAACATGCCTACCCAGAATAAAAACTCACACCTCCTCCAATAAAAAATAGACCACATTGCGTCTGTTCCATCTTCCTCATACTGAGGAACCATATGTTGTTATCCTCTCTCCTCGTTCACACCGAGGAACCATGTTAATGTTAATGTTACTGTTATTTCTCGTCTATCCTATTTAATTATTTACCCTCCTCCCAGTTTCTAATTCCCTGTTAAAATGTAATTTCCATACTTTACCAGTTTTGATGTAAACCGGCATGATGTCCACAACTAATGCCGGTATATAAAAATGTTTAAATAAAAAATAAAAATAAATAAAGAATTGAGTCTTTGTGTCTCTTTTTATTTGTTTGGGATGGATCGAGGAGAACTTGAGACGTAGTGTTCCAGAAATGAAAGGGAAGTATATCTCCTATTATTCTTTTTATTTCTGTTGTTTGTCTCTGTTGCTTTATATATTTATGTGTGTGTACTTTCTTCTTCCCTCAAGTTTTTATCTTTGTTACTGTCACTTAACTTGTTACTGTGCACACACTTAACGGAATTCTGTTGCTCTGTATTCTTCTTTTCTTCTGTCTTCTGTTTCAAAAAGTGAAGACTATCTCCCTTCACTGTCCATCTTCCGCAAGCTAAAGTTTGACATGGACCCTATCGGCCGAATATTAAATCGGTCACTTATGCGCGTGGCCGCAATACATGCAGAATCGCTGCGCCCTGAAAAGGGGGTGGGCCGGGGGCGTGGTCTGGGCTGGGAGGGGCAGGGCAGGGCTGGTGCATGCTCCCGGGTGAGCATGCACCAGCAGTCAGCCAGCGCGTAAAAAGCTACTTCTGCTTCATGGAAACATAAGTAGTGCAACAAAAAAAAAATGGTACGTATTTAGGACAGATTAAAGGGATAGGGAGGAGAGGGGAAGAGGGAGGGGGTTTAGGTAGAGGGGCAGGGAAGTTCCCTCTCAGTCCACTCCTTAATTGGATTTCGTGACCGCGCACACTTTGACTAAATTAGGCCCCCACCCCCAAGCACACCGCCCGCACATGCGTGCGTGGCGCATGTAAGAAAACGGCACAGTCATGTGCGCGCACACCTTTTAAAATCTACCCCTATAGGTTTGTCTCGTCGGCTTGTTGTTAAACTGTATCTAGCTAAGTTTTAAGAAATAAAATAATAATTATTAGTCCCTGTCTCTAGGAAAAAAACAGGGATTTTCTGCATCAGTTTTTTTTTTTCTTCTCATTCACTCTCGCTATATTCTATTCTCACGTAAGGCGTAAATATTTAGGCTCAAGCAAGGTAAAACTGTTCATTCGCTTATTTGTCTCAGCAAACTTCATCGTACGCGTTCTGCTGATCACTGGCACACACTCTCTTTCTCTGGCAGAGTTCAAGAGTTTTACAGCAGAGTGGACAGAAGCTGACTCTCGCTGAATCTCTGCTCTTGGTTTCTATTAATTTCCTTCATACCAAGACTTTTCCCAGTCATTGTGGACTGTCTCAATGTTTCCCTTGGAGGACGTGTATATTCATTGTGCAACCTGCATTGTGGCTTAAGTAATTCTGCTTATTGCTTTGAACCTGCATCGTGGCTAAGTATTCTGATTATTCTTGAAGTTGTGTAGAAAGCTTCTGTGCCTATTTATAGTGTGTTTCATTTCTTTATAGTAAGAAACTATTCCAGTAAGTTCATTTGCTGTTTGCTTGCACAGGGCTTACTGCTTTGTATTTATGCAGAAAGCCTCTGTGCCTAATTCCTGCCTGTTTTAATTTTCTTTATAGTAAGATAATAATTTTCTAGTAAGTTAAATTGCTGTTTGTTGCACAAAGTTAGAACCCCCCCCCCCCCCCCAACAAAAACTCTCTCCAGCTTGTAAACTGTTATAATCTCTCTGTTTTGGGGTTAGCTGGCAGAAATAATCTATTCAAACTAAAATATTGGGGCATAAAGACTGTTTTTTAAAACAATTGACCAAAAAGCAAAGATAACCATCCAGAAGTGCCCTGCTTTACCCAGCTTGTCCCAGGCTTAACTGTTTACCTCCCACCCACCCCTGGGGCTTGTTTTCTAATAAAGACTGCCTAACTTGCCATTGGCAGCGACATAAATTAGTACATTGGTAACAGTCAAGGACATACAAATCATAAATTACCAGGATGAGGACTATCCAATGTAACTGCTGTGGAGCCTTTATTTTGAGGGAAAGCATCTGGAAACTTAGAGCTTGCCCAATTTGTGCACAACTCTCTTCCCTGAAAAAGGAGTTGACTGACATTAAAAATCAATTAGCTTCAATTAAAAATAATACACCCACATTGCATTACTCAGAATATAATTCCCCAATATCACAGAAAAACCAGGAGTCAAGAAAAGGAAATTCATTAGGCTCAGGAAGGACCCACAGTCACCCATTCTTGACAGAAGAGCAGTCAACAGGTATACCCCCCCACTCAAACAGGTCATTAAGAAACTCTTTAAAATCCAGGAATACAGTGGGCTCTGGTAGAATTAGACCTGTGATGAGGAGACACACCATGTACCAAATGCAAAAAGAACAAGCCTTCTCTATATTAAAAACTGAAGAAGTTCATGAGAAAAACATTGAAGTGTTACCAGAAAAGAGGGAAAAAACACAATGCATGCAGTATTTCAGGATCCATAACCAAAAGAAAAATCTAATTGAGAGGAATAACTCTGTCAACAGTGGCACAACTACAAAAAGAAAGAGTGAAGTGAATAACAAATCTCAACTAATATCTTATAAGGAGTCCAGGAAATGCAATAACCTTAAAGAGAGTACCTGGAAGGTAATGACCACAAATGCTCATAGTTTGGGAAATAAAATCCCAGATCTGCAGGCCCTAATGGCTGAGGCAGAATTAGACATTGTTGCTATAACAGAAACATGGTTCACAGAATCTCATGAATGGGATACAACAATACCAGGCTACAACTTGTTAAGGAAGGACAGAAAGGATAGAAAAGGGGGAGGTGTGGCTCTTTATGTCAGACAAAACATCCAAGCAACTGAGCTACAAGGAAGTTGGGGTAAGGAAGAAGCTCTATGGCTCGACCTAAAAAAAGATGACGGAGCATCCATTTATATTGGAGTGGTTTACAGGCCTCCAAACCAAAAGGAAGAGCTGGACAGAGAGCTGGTTGAAGACATCCATAAGATAGGTAAGAAGGGAGAAGTGGTGATCGTAGGTGACTTTAATATGCCAGATGTAGACTGGAAAATCCCATCTGCAGAAACTAAAAATAGTAGAGCGATAGTGGATGCCATGCAAGTATCTTTGTTCAAACAAATGGTGTTGGAACCCACGAGAGAAGGAGCTATACTCGACTTAGTGCTCACTAATGCAGATAATGTCTCAGATGTCCAGGTGGGAGCCCACCTCAGCAGCAGTGACCATCAAACGGTATGGTTTAATATCAATAAAGAATAGGGAAAAGAACCACAAAGACCCGAGTTTTACAGTTCAAAAACACAGACTTTGAGGAAATGGGTAAGTACCTGGAGGAAGAACTAAAAGGATGGGAGAACGAGAGAGATGTGGATCAGCAGTGGACCAATCTAAAAGGAGCAATCACCAAGGCAACTGCTCTATATGTTAGAAATGTAAAGAAAAGCAAAAGGAAACTGAAACCTATCTGGTTCTCAAAGGAGGTGGCTGACAAAATTAAAGCTAAAAGAACAGCATTCAAGATATATAAAAGATCCCAAAGGGAGGAGCACAAAGAAGCATATTTGAATCAACTGAGGGAGACAAAGAAATTAATCAAGTTGGCAAAAAGTCAAGCGGAAGAGAGGATTGCCAAGGAGATAAAAAATGGTGACAAAACATTTTTCAGATACATCAGCGAAAAGAGAAAGGTCCAAAGTGGTATAGCAAAATTGAAAGGTGGTAATGATCAATGTGTGGAGAGTGACGAAGAAATGGCAGAAATATTAAACGAATACTTCAGCTCTGAGTTCACTAAAGAAGACCCTGGAGAAGGACCATCTCTACACAACAAGAAACTGGAGGGAAGTGGAATAGATGAAAATCCTTTCACAGTAGAAAATGTGTGGGAAGAGCTAAAGAACCTGAAAGTGGACAAAGCCATGGGGCCTGATGGTATTCATCCAAGGATATTGAGGGAGCTCAGAGATGTTCTGGCGGCTCCACTGTGTGACCTGTTCAATAGATCCCTAGAAACGGGAGTGGTGCCGAGTGATTGGAGAAGAGCGGTGGTGGTCCCGCTTCACAAGAGTGGCAACAGGGAGGAGGCTGGAAACTACAGACCAGTTAGCCTCACTTCGGTGGTGGGAAAAGTAATGGAGTCACTGCTGAAAGAGAGAATAGTGAACAATCTAAAGTCCGGAGAATCGATGGACCAGAGGCAACATGGATTCACCAGGGGAAGATCCTGTCAGACAAATCTGATTGACTTTTTTGACTGGGTAACCAAGGAATTGGATCAAGGAAGAGCACTCGATATCATATACTTGGATTTCAGCAAAGCTTTTGATACGGTTCCGCACAGGAGACTGGTGAATAAAACGAGAAGCTTGGGAGTGAGTGCCGATGTGGTGACCTGGATTGCAAATTGGTTGACGGACAGAAGACAATGTGTGATGGTAAATGGAACCTTCTCTGAGGAGAGAGCGGTTATAAGTGGTGTACCGCAAGGATCGGTGTTGGGACCGGTCCTGTTCAATATCTTTGTGAGCGACATTGCGGACGGGATTGAAGGTAAGGTTTGTCTTTTTGCGGATGACACTAAGATCTGCAACAGAGTGGACACGCCGGAAGGAGTGGAGAGAATGAGACGGGATCTAAGGAAACTGGAAGAGTGGTCAAAGACATGGCAGCTGAGATTCAATGCAAAGAAATGCAAAGTCATGCATATGGGGAGTGGAAATCCGAATGAAATGTATTCGATGGGGGGGGGAAGGCTGATGTGCACGGAGCAGGAGAGGGACCTTGGGGTGATAGTATCTAATGATATGAAGTCTGCGAAACAATGCGACAAGGCGATAGCAAAAGCCAGAAGAATGCTGGGCTGCATAGAGAGAGGAATATCGAGTAAGAAAAGGGAAGTGATTATTCCCCTGTACAGGTCCTTGGTGAGGCCTCACCTGGAGTACTGTGTTCAGTTCTGGAGACCGTATCTTCAAAAAGACAAAGACAAGATGGAAGCGGTACAGAGAAGGGCGACCAGGAAGGTGGAGGATCTTCATCGGATGACGTACGAGGAGAGATTGAAGAATCTAAATATGTACACCCTGGAGGAGAGGAGGAGCAGAGGTGATATGATACAGACTTTCAGATACTTGAAAGGTTTTAATGATCCAAAGACAACGACAAACCTTTTCCGTAGGAAGAAAATCAGCAGAACCAGGGGTCACGATTTGAAGCTCCAGGGAGGAAGATTCAGAACCAATGTCAGGAAGTATTTCTTCACGGAGAGGGTGGTGGATGCCTGGAATGCCCTTCCGGAGGAAGTGGTGAAGACCAGAACTGTGAGGGACTTCAAAGGGGCGTGGGATAAACACTGTGGATCCATAAAGTCATGAGACCGCCAATGTAGAGTGGGTGGCTCACCAGAAAGATGGCTACTGCCCGGAGACAATACCCTTATTAAATAAACATACAGATGCTTACTGTGACTCCAACATCGCTCTAAGCTTCAACGGCAAGAGGAAATGTGGAAAAAAGGATTTGCTATCACAAAGAGGGGAGTAGCTGGCTTGTTACGGCGGTTACTACCCCAAACCAAATAAGCCTAATACTTCACTTTCCAAGCATATACAGCATAGTTCTCTGCTTCAACGGCAGGGGAGAAGAAAAGAGGGTTCGCACTCACAAAGCGGGGAGTAGCTGGCTTATTACGGCGGTTACTACCCCAAACCAAATGTGCCTGATACTTCGCTTTCGATGCATATCCAGCATGGCTCTCTGCTTCATGGCATGGGAGAGGCTGATACATCAAGCATTTCCAGCATAGCTCTCTGCTTCAACAGCAGGGGAATAAGAAAAGCTGAGGCTTCACGCATATCCAGAATAGCTTCAACTGCAGGGGAGAAGAAAAAAAAAAAAAAAAAAAGGATTCGCACTCACAAAGCAGGGAGTAGCTGGCTTGTTACGGCGGTTACTACCCTAAACCAAAAGGGCCTGATACTTCACTTTCAATGCATAACCAGCATGGCTCTCCGCTTCAACGGCAGGAGAGAAGAAAAACAACCAATAGGGGCTGTATGACATAGTCTGGGTAAAGGGAATAAACAGGGGTGTAGCTTGCTTATTGCAGCAGTTACTACCCCTACTACCCCTAACTAATCAAGCTAGGTATTTCACTTGGATGCAGCTCCATCACTGCTCTCTACATTAATGGTGGGGGTGGAAGGGAAATAGAACCAAGAGTTAAGAGAAAATGATAAGTATGAGAGAAAAAAATGTGTGAAGCTTGCTGGGCAGACTGGATGGGCCGTTTGGTCTTCTTCTGCCGTCGTTTCTATGTTTCTATGTTTAACACCGCGGGACAGCATCAGTATTATTTTAAATTAGCTCATGCTTTCACCTTACCTTGCTTGCATTCTAGGTTTAAATTAACACACACATACCCATTCATTCAGACTAATTATGTGTATTCTACTGTTTTTTTTCCTCCCAGTTTGTGATTTTTGCACTTTTAAAGGCCTTAGAGAGAGAGCACCGATACTTTGCTTTTGCTCTCTTCTACTGCTGCCTTAGTTCTCTCCTTAATTCTAAACTGCCTCTCTTTGTTTTCTTCTGAATCCTTGCCTGATGATGTCACTAGGATTTTTATTACTTTAGATTTATGGTGGACGTCATTAGAAATTTGTAATGTAGTCTGACTTTTAAAAATCCTATTTGTGCTTTGCCTCGTTCCAGTTCTGCTACACTGACCGGCTTGCTAGTTGCTAGGGAAGCTAAACGCATGTATTCCTTCTTCCCACAAGATGCACATACGCTATCCCCAGTCCCAAAAGCAACCGCACAGCCAATAACAAATACTTATCATTTTCATTTAAAAATTTCCAAACTCTGCGTTCCAAATTTCAACTAGACCAGGTTCCCTCTGGTTCTCGCCTGCTGCACAAAATCAAAATTTCCTGGATTTTAGGAAGTTTTAAGGGGGTTTTATTCACCAATCAGTGAACCTTCCTAAATGGTATATCAGTCCCTACAAAACTCACCCCGGAGGTCGTGAGTGAGGTCCTTCCAATGGTCAGGGTCTCCTCCGCTGACAACCCCCATCATTTTCCCAAAATAACTCTAATTGTTTATATTTTTGTTAAAATTCAAGGCCCCCTCCCCCCCCCCCCAAGCAACAAAAACCTCACTGACGTCATTTCTGATGTCAGTGTAGCAGCCTAACTTGATTAACTGCAACATCGGGGGTCTTCAGAAGACTCCAACGCGAATTTCCATTAAAAAAAAAATAAATCGCAGCAGCATTCACAATAGCAAATAGAAATCGGGGACTTTACCCAATTTCACCAAAATCAGCGGCATCAGCCGACAGCAGGCTCAAGGATCGGGAAGAGTATTGGGTGACCCCAACATTAAGGGCACCGCTTGCGGCAGGAGAAGGACGCTGCCGGCAGCCAGGGCGATTGTACCCACCTCCTCGCTGCCGGCCGGCTAATCCTCCCGTACTCTTCCCCCATCTTTGGCGGCATCGGCGTGGCAGAGGCCAGGACCCAACGTGGCACACTTCAAACCAAAACAAAAAAAAAACTTTCAGGCTCCACCTCCGGAGCACCCTGCTTCACGCAGGTCCCCAGCCCAGCCAGGGGGGGCGTACAAGCACATGCCTTACCAGCACCTCGGACCTCCTGAGGCAATCGCGACCCCGTTTTTTTTTTTTTTTTTAAGTAAGTGCAGCGGATCTCCGTGGCAAGAAGAGATAAAGAAAATCAGCGGCAGCCAACAGACTCAGGCCTAAAAAAGAAAAAAGGCGTTGTAATCTAAAAAAAAATCCTCCATCTCCCTGTCAGACCGCGCCAGCCCCACCTCTATTGTACAGTAGTGCAGAAGGCAATATTGGAGGTGCTCAAGCACCCACGGAGCTGGCTGCCGCACCCATTGAGCTGCTCCTTTGGTGTGGAAAGATAATTTTGGACAACTAGATCCCCAGAAGACTTTGTACTGCGACTAGTCAGCTATGGATCAGAACAGGCTCTAATTATTGATGAGTATGAATCAATATATTGCATGTGATTTAAGTACAAAGGAAGGACACTATTACTCGGACCGCGACGAAGTAATGTTCGCGTTCGCGAGGCAATATCGAAGTGTAACCGAAGGAAATTAGGCACACGCGAATACAGCCAGACAGGCTCCTGAAGCAGCACAGGACGCGAAACGTGCACGTCGAACTGTACCCTGGACTGCATTTAAAAATAATTGGAAGGGTATCACCCTCCACAGACATAGAGCTTCATAAGGGAAGTATCTCTGCTACTTTTATTTAAAAGCAAAAAAGAACAAAAAAAGTGAAATACAAATTGAATTGAAAATATATGGGTAAAATAGTGACCAATGATTAAAGATGATCCCTAATGCGGCTTGAGAGCATACGTGCCAAAAAGCTAGCGGGATGGTATTAGAGTCACTCACCCATAAACACATTCAAGAATCGGTACTATTCACATATATTTGAAAAATCTTAATAACCTAACGTATCTAGACATATTTCATATTGGACTGGTTGGTTAAATGATAATTGATTGAGTTAGTTGATATATATAATATAAAATATACCTGCACACGGCCACCATGCACATTTGGGCTTTCAGAACCAGAGCTGGGATTGTTCACAGTGTCATGAGGATTTTTCTCCTGTTTCATATCTTTAATCCAGTCACTGCAGGGATGGTCGTGGACCTGAGGCCATGCAGCAATCTTGGATCCTAAATCCAGCCACCCGGTGAAACCACTATGCAATGATTATGACTCCCTCTCCTTCAGGGGCTCCTGCCCTCTCCTTAGAGCTAGAGCAGTCACCTGGTGGTTAGGGCAGCAGATTGCAAACAAGGAAAACCAGAGTTCAAATCCAGCTGATGCTCTCTATGACCTTCGGCAAGTCCCTTCACCTTCTGTTGCCTCAGATACAAACTTGAATGTGAGCCTGCTGGGGACAGATATACGTACAGTACCTGACTGCAATCCACTTTGAAGTGGCTGACCAGTTACCAAAGGCAGAATATAATTCTTAAAAGTGCAGGGCCTGGATATAGCTGGAAGCCATCTCCACTTCACATGAACTTTTAACATTCAAAAAAAAGCCCCTGACCAAACATCCAGAGACTCCTAGCAAATAAGCAGGCGAAAACAAGGAAAGTGTGCCTTATTTTTGGGGGGTTGAACATTTTTCCTGATTGTGCTATTCCCTGAGATGAGTCTCATATGGGCTCGATACACATTTGAGGGCAATTTGGATGACAGCTGTACCGCAGACTCGTGTCGCACTCTAAAACTAAAGTGACTTATTGACCAGCCAGATGAAAATCATTGCCCAGCAGAAGCGTAGGTGTTAGACTTTGTCTCCTCCCCAGTGGGCTCAGCTTGGTGTCTGCTCAACGCTGCCAGGAAATTCCATTTTGTGCTGCAGGAACTGAGCAGCGAACCTAGCACTCGCACCTGGGGAGAGAAGCAGGAGGGACACCCTGACTTCATTAACTGCCCTGCTGAAGGTTACACACAGCAGGGAGCCCTCCTCAAAGGAAACTGATACACAGACGACTTGGATCTCTAAGTGCCCATTGTCCTATTATAAGACTGTACAAAAGCCCTGTCATAAATTCTGAGCACGAGGATTCTGTTTTAAGCTCAGTTCTGCAACTGAATGGATGAATTATTGCTGCAGATGGATTCTCCACCACGTATTTGCATGTTTAGAAAACATGCAAAACAAGTGATGAATGAATCAAAAACAAAACAAAACACTAACTGTTGGAACCTAAAGTTAAATGTTATTGTGCAGCTGTGACGTGGAGAATAATGTTCACTGTACAATGTTCAGGTAAAGGCTGTGTAAATAAAGTTGTTGATAAAGGATGGAGACCACCAACGTCTGCTCTGAGAAAGATAACTAAGAAGTTCACTGTTGAAAGATAATAAAGAGTGTGAGGTGGAGGCTGTTATGGCTGAGGGCTAGCTATGCACAAATAATCAGGATATAACTGTCTAGAACATGACAGTGATAAAGTTAACTTCTGTGTATAAAATGTAGTCATGGAGACCAATTACTAGGTGCAATCTTAATTGGCTCCTCTTCTTTCGTCTGGTCTTCCATCCCTAGAAAATGGCCGAGGCTCAAGGTTGGAGCCCTCAGACCTTCTTGGAAATAGAGAGATCTTCTTAGGGTGGGGGTGGGGGTCCAATGAGGATCTTGAGATTGAGAGAGCCAAGAGAGGTGAAGAATACTGAAAGATCTGTCGCGAGGGTTTATCTCCCAGTCTGGCATCCTTACTCAGACACCAAGCAGAATGGATTTCTGGCTAGAGCCAAAGTCAGGACTACCAGACTGGGGGAGATCTACTTTTTTGGGTTTATGTTTGAAAGAAATCACCTATTCAATGGTGAGTTTTACTTCATGAACCTGGACTACTGAGATCTGTGCTCCAGGAGTTGGTACCAAAAGGGAGAGAAAGCCCTGGGAGAGTCCCCTCTCCAAAGAGTACCTAAGAGCTGGCACGTGGAGAGGAGGAAAACCCCCGTTCTATGAAGATTTGTAGTGACTGTAACTTTTTGAACCAGGTAATTGTGTTTTGTTTTGCTGTACGGATTGCAGACTTCTCCAGAGTACAATCTACTGTTCTTTTTATCTGCATCAGTTACTCCAGTAAAGGATTTATTCTTAAAAACACTAGATTGTGTGGCAGTGTGTTATTTTTACTGGATTATGTCAGAAGACTCCCTAACAGGTCGCAAGTAGCACATTTAAAACAAATCGGAGAAAATTCTTGTTCACTCAACGCACAATTAAGCTCTGGAATTCACTGCTGGAGGATGTGGTTAGGGCAGTTAGTGTAGCTGAGTTTAAAAAGGTTTGGATACGTTCTTGCAGAAGTCCAATAACTGCTATTAATCAAGCTGACTTAGGGACTAGCCACTGCTATTACTGGCAACAGTAGCATGGGATCTACTTAGTGTTTGGGTAACTTGCCAGGCACTTGTAACCTGGATTGGCCACTGTTGGAAACAGGATGCTGGGCTTGATGCACCCTCGGTCTGACCCAGTATGATAACTTATGTTCTTAACAGACTGTAACGCTCTCCCCATCAGGAAAGAACCCATGGGGTGAGATGGGATGTCTACTTGCCCCACTGAGCCAAAGATGCCCCGGAGTTCTAGGAGCCAATGGAACAAGCATTACATACAGATGCAAGGATCTTGGAAACATCTTCTGTTGCCTTCTCTTGTCATTCTTGTCATTACATTGTTGATTGCTGCATGTGATACGCCAGGGGGAATTCTTCACTATTGCGGAATGCAGAATTTCCACAGATGTCCCCCGTCACACAGATTTTCGCGTGTACTTTGCAGAATCTGCTGCTTCCAGGCCCCTCCATCGCTCCCAACCTCGAAACGCAGGCAGGATCACGGCAATAATGGCTCTGTGAGTCTGCCGGTAGAGGAGGGGGCTTTAACTGCAGGATTCTGCGATCCCAGAAGCACGGGACAGGCTCGCGGGAGGCAGTGCAGCGTGAGACAGTCTTATGGGAAGGCAGCGCAACAAGGGTCAGGCTCGCGGGAGGCAGCGCAGCATGAGGCAGCGCAACACGGGTCAGGCTCGCGGGAGGCAGCGCAGCATGAGGCAGCGCAACACGGGTCAGGCTCGCGGGAGGCAGCGCAGCGCTTATTACAGCCGAACTCCGCAAGCCTGCCTGAAGAGTTGAGTTGGGGCCTTCACGAACGTGGCACAGCCAGGCAGCCTGAAGACTGGGAAACAAACAGTGGAGTTCAATCAGTGCAACTCCTGCACTGTGAGAAAGATGTAAATAAATAAACGGCTGTAAATGTATGAGATGGTGGAAGGGGAATAAATGGTGATGGTGATAAGGGGAGAGAGGGAGAGAGGGAGGAGAGGCAAGTGGGAAGGGGAGGAGGAAGAGAGAGGGAAAGGAGAGGGAAAGGGATAGAGAGGGAAGGAGAGGAGGGAGGGGCAGCAGAGAGAGGGGGAAGGAGGACAGGGAAGGTGGAGGAGGAAAGAAGGTGGAACGTCGGCAGCCAATGTGGCCACTATTAGCAGAGAAACCAAAATGCTGCTGGCAGATGAGCCTGAGGTCAGTGAGGGGAGAGTGGGGCTGGGCTCACACAGAGGACTAATTGATTCTCAGATGAAGAAGGTAAACATTCTCCGTACAGTTTGATATTTTCTGCCAGCAGGAAATCACTAGGTAAGAAAAACATGAAGGCTCTTTGTTTTCTGTACGGTTATTTAAATGAAAATACTGGACTGCACTGAACTTATGGGTGAAGATTTGCAAAAAAAATACCCCTGTTAGTTTGACAAATAAATGGGCAGAATTTACAGAATGTGTGCACAGAATTTTCAATTTTTTGGTGCAGAATTCTCCCAGGAGTAATGTGGCACTTGCTAAAGGATTTCACACGCAGGGAAATGGGACGATGAGATCAGTCAATGGATTTGCTTAGATTTATACGGTAAGTAGTACCGTGTGGCTCTGTAATAAAACCCAACAAATTGGACAATGCCACAAATAGCGGGATAATGATTGCCAGGTAATCTGATTATAAATCTGTTTCTTGCATGTGTAGATGTGAGCAGCTCTTACAATTTCAAAATCTTAAATGGGAAATTGTTCCTAATGGTGCACTTAATCTTTGCAGTAAGAAAACCGTTAGCATAATAGTCCTTCTGTCACTATCCAGCATCATTAGAAAGCAAAATGACCCAGTATAACAAGAAACAACTGGTGCTCCCCCTGCATAGCTCTCCAGGGTGGCGCCATCTGTTCTCTTTCTTTAAACCTCGAAGATCAAAACCTTGCGTTCCGGCAGTATGGGGCATTGATGCCTTCCCGGGCCAAAGTGAGTTGTGTATTACAAGTCCAGTACCTTTCCACTATAAATGTAGAGCTTATCAGGAATCCCACAGGATGTCATATCCCTTCTCAGTTGTCTCTTCACCAGGTTGATGAGCCCTAACCTGTGGAGGGTTTTCTTCGGAAAGGAGCCGTGTCATCGTCATCGCCTTCCCCGCTGTGTCCACGCTATAGAGAGGGCTCGTTCCAGATGCTGCAGGGGCCTGAACACCATTCAGTGCTCCTTCTGTTGGTTTGTTTCAAATGGGGGGGGGGGGGGGGCAGTCTCGGGGCCCTTAGGGACAGGATTTACAACTACTGCACAAAACAAAACTTTACTGTGGCAAAACCTGCTCAGTGGTGATAATTTGACCAAGTACACACATTCTGGGGGATAAATCTGCACTTTCATAAAGATACAAGTCTTTAATTCACTCTTGTAAAATCTCTTGCTGTCAACAGTAGGAAATCCTTGCAGAATGGGCTTTCTGCGTCTCTGCAGGACACCTCCTGGTACCGAATTTTCTAACTGCGGACTTGTTGAACTTTCCCTGTACGTCTCGTCTTCTCCTTGTTGTTCCTCCTGGATAGCACCAACAGGTGCTTGCTCCTTACTCCCTTTTAGATTCAGCGTTCAATCCACTGACCTTTCACTGTCAAAAACTCCAAGGTAGGGTGCGGCAAAATGCTGTGGATTCCTGGAATGCTTCAAAGAATCCCGTTCTATCCCTGGAGGGGGGGAAAAATAAACCCCAAGGAGGGGTGAGCTCTCTAACCTTGAACCAGGGGAAACTCAACTCTCCACTCCCACAAGATTAGAAGAAAAGGAAAGAAATCGTCAATGCCTCGTCTACTCTGGCATGAGACCTCTCTGTGCCACTTCCGTACTCCTCGGGCCTACCTCTAGAACTCAACCGTTGTGGCATCTTCCATGGGGGGAGTACTTAGCTCTCCCACCTACTGACTGCAACCATGACGTCACGTGTCATCTCTCCGAGAAGCCTAGCCTCCTGGTAAGGATCCCGTGGGTAACCTGCAATCGTTCGTAACTTCTCTACTTACACTTACCCCATTCACGAGATGTGGTGATTCCTAATTGCACGCAGGCCATTTACGAAACCATCTCCTGGAGCCTTCCAAGGGATGCACCCTGGGCTTTTTTTGTAAAGCATGGTCAGTGGAGCCCGTGACCCGTTTCACAAACAGCTGGCTTGAGCAGTGGGCAGCCAGGGCAGCAGAAGAGGGATTAATGCTGGCAAGCGACCGAGGCACGGGGGATTCGGTTTAGAGGAGGGAATGATGGAACTGGAAGTCTGACATGTTTCGTTTTTTTTTTTTATGGGGACCGGAATCAGAGTTGGGGGGTCAGAGGTAATTTTCAAAACTATGTTTTGCCAGGGCAGAAGACAGGAGGGGATGTCACATAGTAAATCACGGTAATAACCTGCAGCATCAGTATTGGGCACAAGGGAGGAGCCTTGACGCATTACCCCCTCTACAGTTTGCTGAAGCAATGCAGGGCACTGGGGTTTTTTTCCACTTGACTACATAAAAATAAAGGTCAATAATTCAGATAGGTTGATGCTTCTTTCTGAAATAAAGCAGGATGTTTAATACCTGTCCTGCACTGTCCTGGAATCTCACCTTGCACAAGCAAAGGATTGCAAAGTCACCAAACCTGCAACAGAATCACGGAGCAATGAGCACAGGTTTAGGTTTGGGTTTGGTTGAGTTGTTTTATTGAATTAAAATCTGATGGCTTTAAAGGCAGGGGAGACTGGATTAATTTAATCTGGAAACATTCAGCAGCAGAAGGAAGTAAGTGATTGCTCTTGCAGGTAGAGAAGCACAGGTGAAGGGATTCCCTGGACTCCTGAAATATTCCATTGCATGCACCCCAGAGGAGGAGATATTCCCTTCAGTATGAACACTTCTCTCTTCACACCCCTACCCACCCCCAAACAGAGGGGTTACTGAGACGCATGCCTGCTCCTCTTCCCCTACAGGACAGGCTCGTTTGGGCATGCAAACTGCTTTCATTCCCCAGCTCCCCCCCTCACCTCTGATCCCCACCAGTGCAGACAAATCCCCCCCCCCCCCCCCCCCCCCCCCCCCCCGTGGCAGAAATTCTCCAGGCTCACGCTCACTCCTTTCTCTGCCCCCATGGGAAAGATTTCCGTAGGTGCACACGCTCCTCGCCCCCCTCCCCCCCATGTATACCGCACCTTCCCGCAGGAGGGATTCCTTCAGGTGCACACATTCCTCTCTCCCCTTTCCATGGAAAAGAATAGGATTCCCTCAGATATGCACACTTCTCTCTCTCTCTCCCTGCACGAGGCACTCCCCAGGCCTCGGCTCACTCCCCCGTGGGAGAGAACGCCTCTCAGATATGCACACACACGCCTCTCCGCCCCTTTCCATGGACAAGGATAGGATTCTCTCAGATATGCAGACACACTTCTCTCTCTCTCTCTCTCTCCCCCTGCACGAGGCATTCTCCAGACCTCGGCCCCACTCCCCCCTCCCCTCCTTAGGAGAGGATGCCTCAGATATACACACACACACACGCCTCTCCACCCTCTTCACCCCAGTGGAGGAGTTCTCTCGGGCATAAACTCTCCTCTCCCGGGGGGGGGGGGGATTTCTCGGGCCTATGCCCAGCCCACCAGAGGAGGGATTTTTCTGGGTGTAACAGACTCTCTGGTTCCATTACCAGTAAGCCCTGGGTAAACTCCTTTATTCAGCTAGAGCCAGTGCATTTAGAGGAAATAATTGGGGGAGGATGCATGCGGTACAGCCTGAGGGTGCTGGGATGGATGTCGCTCTCTCCGGGGGCAGTATTAGTTTGGAGTTTTGGAGGAGGTTGGAGGTTTTTGCTCCGAGTTGGGATTTTGGGCTACCTGGAGGCCCGGCCTCCACCGTGCCCGGCATCTCTGGGTTAGGTCAGGGACTCCATTCCTGCAGGGTGGTTGTCTCGGGCTGTGCTTTGCGGGTCTTTACCTTTTGTATTAGAGGGACTGTGAGACCCCAGGGTGTAGCCCGAGGAGAGGTCTTGGAGAAGCCTCTTCTTGCAGGGACCCCGCTGTGGCCCGAGGCAGTATCCTCGGGCATTAAATCTGATTTGGGACCGAGAGATATTTTCGTTGCTTGCCGCCAGGAAGCGTTTTTGCCCCCTTCCCTGCCTGGGACCTGTAACGACTAGAGTAGCTTGTTTCAGAGGGGTAATGGTGTGTGAAGGGCAGCAGAATACCCTGCTGACCGTGAGTAACACTGAGGTCAGCCGTCGGGAGCCTTCACCCCCTGGGCAGAGAGGAGTTGGGGCTCTGTGCAGAAGAAGTTTTATCACCTTTGTACCAGTTTTTTTTGAAGGACTTTCTCCTTCTTTCAACAAGGAACACCCGGCCCATCTAGAGATCCCACATATCACAAACCTGGAGGGTGGAAGTTCCCCCTTTTTTTTCCCCCTGGTATCCGAGACCTGTGCACAGGTTGAGGGAAGAGGCTGTAACACTGCCACTTACCGTGATGCCGAGGAATCTGCTGACTGTGCCATTTGCCCATCATTATTTTCCTCCGGTAAAGACTTAGATTTTGCACACAAACAAACAAAAAAAAATCTCCAGTGTCTTACTGGCACCGCGGCGCACAGTGAGCGAAAGGGAAGAGCAACCTTAGCCCTCTGAGCCCTGAAAGGGGAAAACCTTTGCGCCCCCCCCCCCATCCCCCCATCCAACCAAGAATTCAGGCCCTGGAAGGAAGAGACGGTGTTCAAGCCTAGTGAGGTTCCAGCCCCGAAGAGTAACACTAATTTATGGCCCCATCGGAGTGCAGTCCACCTCTGCGGATGGGGGTTACTTAAACATGCACCCTTCACTTTCCCATTCCTCGTCTGTGAAGAGGGATCACACACACACACTCTCACACACACACACACACACTCTCACACACACACACACACACACTGTCACACACACACTCTCACACACACACACACACACACTCTCACACACACACTCTCACACACACACACACTCTCACACACACACACACACACACTTTTCATGGCGGTCCCAAGTGGCCCGGTTTCTAGAAGGATCTTTAGGCAGATAGGTAGATTCAATATACCAAGACTATAGCACAATTAAGATATGATCCTGCAGGTCAGGTTTTCTCAGCTAATCTAGGGACGTTTATTTGCATTGTGTTAAGATCATAAGAACATGCCATGCTGGGTCAGACCATCAAGCCCAGCCTCCTATTTCCCACAGTGGCCAATCCAGGCCATAAGAACCTGGCAAGTACCCAAAAGCTAAGTCTATTCCATGTTACCATTGCTAGTAATAGCAGTGGCTGTTTTCTATAATTTATGATCTATAATTTTTCATGTTGCTACTGAAGGTTGCTGTGTTGCTTACTAACAGAGTCTATTTTGAAAACTTATAAGGCCCTATTTGCTAGGCATTTTTCCATAGACACAAAATGGGAGACAACCTTTAGTAAACAGGTGCCATAATTTGTTGTCCTCCATTTCGTGTCTATGGGAAAATAGGGCCTTATCAAAACAGACCCCGTTAATCAGGAAACATGAACTATCAAAATGCAAATAATTGTTCCAAAGAACGCATCGTTCGTTATCTTTTTGTTCTTAATGCCGCAGTGCTTCATTCAGTAAGATTTCTTTTGTCCCAAAAAAGCAGAAGGGGAAAACTAGGCTCTCAGTAAGTGGGGAAAAGGTGGTATTTACTTCTAGCGGGTTAGGTTAGTAAAAGACCCAAAATCCCTTCAATCCGGTCCTGCCTGAGATAAATCTGATTGACTTGTTTTACTTCACAATGCAACCTCATTCAGCTCAGGACACAAATATTCTTGCTTAGACGAGCACTGATTAGTCTCTGACAGTCAGGGCTATTTAAAATCCGTCTGCTGCTTAAGAGGGATGCGTTCCTTCTGTCTTCTGAGCCGCTCAATCCCTTTCTTCAAGACGTTTTTCTTTTTTTGCTTTCTCTGTTTGCTTTTATTTCCAACCCTTTCAGAAATCCAAACATAAGGCAACCAAGCCTGGTGCTCTCTCTTTTTTTTTTTTACAGCTAGTGATCATTGCCCTAGCATTGAATCCATTCTCGTGACCTTAATAATATCTCTGGTTGTTATTTTTTTTATATATAAGAGTACACAATGTGAAGTGAGCAATTTTATTGGCCTCGAAGCCAGGACTGTTTCCAGACACATCGTCACCTTGACCCCGCCGCGGGCTGTGCCTCACCATTACCACTAACGATGGCAGCGGCGTGGCACCACCCTAGCCTGGTGCCCATTCCTCGCAACAGCCATGAGAACACAAATCTGTTTAATGTGACAAGACACCCCCCCTTCCAGCTTTGCTGCAGACCTTAAAATGATGCTTTTAAGGGCACAATTTTTTGGCATACCTCTCTTGAGTTTTGTGCATTGGAAAGTACTGGTGGACCGGTCCCACGCAGAGGCTCTGGCCAGAATCGGCAGTGTCACAGAGACGGCCATTCACAGCCCCTATGTGATGGGGAGAATATCCTCGGCCATCTCTCACCAGGAACACCCCAGTGGCCAAACCCAGTGTTCATGAGAAGCTGAGGGAGCTGGGGTGGTCCTGATCAATAACTCCTAGGTGACTGGGAAAAGATTGCAAGCGCGGAGAGGCTAAGCCTTCCCAGTGATGGAGGTCTGATAGCTAAAGGTCATCCTCCAGTCCGGTTTGCAAGGGGTTAACATTCGCTGGCTGTGTCATCTGACCCTGCATGGAAGGGTTACCTAGAGAGGATGTAACCTTTATTAATAATATTATTATTATTATTGAAATCTTATCGCCCTCTAGCTCCAAAGTTTGCAGCGGGTCACACCAAGACCATCCATAATAAAAACAATCTCCGGAACCATGCAACTGTGTACAGAAAGTTCATCTTCTTCGTCTCTCACTTTGGCAAGGAATGAAACCCTGCAGGCTGCCGCAGAAGAGTTCAGACTGCCTCGCAGTAAGCGCTCCTCCTGGAGGTGTGCGACTCCCCCGCTGCACGCACTCAGTTCTGGCCCTGAACAAGTCAATTGCGCCAGACCTGTAGCAGAGAAAAGAAGCAAACTCTTTCACCCAAATCCTGGCAGCATGGTGAACAAGGGACTGCTTTTGTAGGGCACAGCTGGCAGACTGTGTATCCATTTCTACCATGCAGGAAGGACTCTGGGGGCAGTGAGACCGTGTAGGACTCACTCAGCCAACGGGAATGTGCTGGGGTGGGAGAAGAACTGGCAGGCGAGCTATGAGTCACAGGAATGGAGAGGGGAGCAAGTGCCTCTGGCATGCTAGTGAGGCTCCTGTGAGCTGACTGCTCTGAGCAGGGGGAGGGGTAAAGAGGCAACAGAGCCAGCAAGTGTTGGGGAGGGCAAGCAGAAGCACCCTAACTTTTCATGCTGCTGCTGCAGTGCCAGCCCTAGGGGGTAAAGGGGACACTCACTGAGTAAGCACATGAGCAACAGCACAAGAGTATGTGTGTGTGTATAGAGAAAGACAGCAAGAGTATGAATGTGTGTGTGTTTGAGAAAGCGAATGTATATTTGTATGCGTGTGTCAGAGAGAGCGAGCATGTGTCTGTGTCAGAAAGAGCAGAGAGTGTATGTATGTCAGATATAGAGCAAGTGTGTGTGTGTGTGTGTCAGAGAGAGAGAGCATGAGAATGTGTGTGTAATATAGAGAGGGGAGAGTGTGTGTGTCAGAAAAAATGCAACTCCTCCCCCTGCCCATTTCCGCTGTTCTGAATTAAATCATTTGTACGTGCCCACCCAATTTACCTTCAGGTCCCACCAAAAAGTCATTCCTGGCTATGCCACGTTTCCTTGGTGGAGACAGGTCCATAGGGGCCAAAAATATTAAGCAGTGCTGCATCTCTGATGTGCCCTGCATGCCTAAAGAGTCACTGCTACCATGCCTTCACTGCAGCCTGCAGCTCAAAAGAGCCCCTGATCCTTCTCTCTGTGCGATCTATGGGGCATAATCACTGACACGGTGCCTCCAATGCATCCCATGCACTGCTGCCCGATCTCGCCACGTGGTCCATGGTAATGAAGAACCACCGATGTATCTGCAGGCCTGAAGAACCATTATAGTCCCTTCTCTGTGACGAATCCCACCGTCTTGCTATGCTGTGCCAAAGGTATGCAAGGAGCGTGGGGAAAAAAATTAAATTGATAGTGGGAGGGAGAACAGAGTGGAAGCTGATGTGTGAGAGGCAAGGGATGGCTTGCTATCGGAGCGGAAGGAAAAATAGAATGGAAGCGATGGTGGATGTGGAGAACTGAATAGGATTCAGGTCTGCAGGGAGGTGTTAAGGGATCATATCTGAGATTTGGGGAGTGGGAGGGGGAGGGGGAAGAGAGAGGAATTGGAGAGGGAGGAAGGAATCTCAGGTCTGCGGGGCAATTAAGGGCTCGGATCTGAGGTCCAAGGAGAAGTAAGGGCAGCACAGGACCGGCAGAGCCGAAAGGTGGCAAAAGCCAAACTTCCTCACTGCAGCCCAGAGCATGAGTCAGTTGCGGGGGACTGATGGGAATACTGAGTCAGATTCAGAAAATGTGTGGGGGAGAGTTTTAGTGTCTTAGGTCCATGTGTGAGAAAATCAGAGAGCCAAAATCAGGGGTGGGGCTTCGTGTGTCAGAATCAGAGAGCCAGCGGCTTTGAGTGAGAGGGAGTCAGAAGCTGTGTGTGAGGGAATCAGGGAGTCCGAGGCTGCGTGTGAGAGAATCAGGGAGTCCGAGGCTGGGTGTGAGAGAATCAGGGAGTCAGAAGCTGTGTGAGAGGGAATCAGGGAGTCCGAGGCTGGGTGTGAGAGAATCAGGGAGTCAGAAGCTGCGTGTGAGGGAATCAGGGAGTCCGAGGCTGCGTGTGAGAGAATCAGGGAGTCCGAGGCTGGGTGTGAGAGAATCAGGGAGTCAGAAGCTGTGTGTGAGGGAATCAGGGAGTCCGAGGCTGCGTGTGAGAGAATCAGGGAGTCCGAGGCTGGGTGTGAGAGAATCAGGGAGTCAGAAGCTGTGTGAGAGGGAATCAGGGAGTCCGAGGCTGGGTGTGAGGGAATCAGGGAGTCCCAGGCTGGGTGTGAGAGAATCAGGGAGTCAGAATCTGTGTGTGAGGGAATCAGGGAGACCGAAGCTGGGTGTGAGAGAATCAGGGAGACTGAAGCTCGGTGTGAGAGAATCAGGGAGTCAGAAGCTGGGTGTGAGGGAATCAGGGAGTCCGAAGCTGGGTGTGAGAGAATCAGGGAGTCAGAAGCTGTGTGTGAGGGAATCAGGGAGTCCGAGGCTGGGTGTGAGAGAATCAGGGAGTCAGAAGCTGTGTGTGAGGGAATCAGGGATTCAGAAGCTGGGTGTGAGAGAATCAGGGAGTCAGAAGCTGTGTGTGAGGGAATCAGGGAGTCCGAAGCTGGGTGTGAGAGAATCAGGGAGTCAGAAACTGTGTGTGAGGGAATCAAGGAGTCCGAAGCTGTGTGTGAGCGAATCAGGGAGTCCGAAGCTGGGTGTGAGAGAATCAGGGAGTCAGAAACTGTGTGTGAGGGAATCAAGGAGTCAGAAGCTGTGTGTGAGGGAATCAGGGAGCCCGAGGCTGGGTGTGAGAGAATCAGGGAGTCAGAAGCTGCGTGTGAGAGAATCAGGGAGTCAGAAGCTGCGTGTGAGGGAATCAGGGAGTCCGAGGCTGCGTGTGAGGGAATCAGGGAATCAGAAGCTGTGTGTGAGGGAATCAGGGAGTCTGAGGCTGCGTGTGAGAGAATCAGGGAATCAGAAGCTGTGTGTGAGGGAATCAAGGAGTCCGAGGCTGCGTGTGAGAGAATCAAGGAGTCTGAAGCTGGGTGTGAGGGAATCGGGGAGTCCGAGGCTGCATGTGAGAGAATCGGAGAGTCCTAAGCTGAGTGCGAGAGAAACAGACTCTGAAAATTGAAGTCAGGGACTGTGCAAAAGAGAGAGAGAGGTAAAGTTGGGAGCTGTCAGGTCCTTTTGCCAGATTTTTCTTCATGAATAGGATCATTTCAGGTTGTTGTTATTTTGCATGGATGGAAACTGAATAGATGAACACTTATTAGAACAGCAGACATTGATAATGTATGCTTATGCCCTTTGCTGATGATTGCAGTTCTGTTCTATTAATGTGCTTGTTTTGTTTGTTTATATGAAATATATGAAAACTAAATAGCTATTAGCCATAGCTTTTTTTTTTTTTGCTGACCTTTATTCCTACACAATCCCAGACAATTATGTGTTCAGGCTCAGAAGCAAAGCCTCCCCCCTTTCCCCTAGCCCTCAGGCTTTTCCAGGGTGGGGGAAGGGGGGTTACCCCTGCTCCTCTAGTTCAGCCATTTTTCTGTTAAGGGTAGTAACTGCCTCTCCATGCAGGTTACCCCCATGTTTCTGTTAAGGGTAGTAACTGCCGCTCCGTGCAGGTTACCCCCATGTTTCTGTTAACGGTAGTAACTGCCGCTCCGTGCAGGTTACCCCCATGCCTTCTGTTAAGGATAGTAACTGCCACTCCATGCAGGTTACCCCCTTGTTTCTGTTAAGGGTAGTAACTGCCGCTTTGTGCAGGTTACCCCCATGTTTCTGTTAAGGGTAGTAACTGCCGCTTTGTGCAGGTTACCCCCATGCCTTCTGTTAAGGAGATAACTGCCACTGCATGCAGGTTACCCCCATGTTTCTATTAAGGGTAGTAACTGCCGCTCCGTGCAGGTTACCCCCATGTTTCTGTTAAGAGTAGTAACTGCCACTCCATGCAGGTTACCCCCTTGTTTCTGTTAAGGGTAGTAACTGCCACTCCGTGCAGGTTACCCCCATGTTTCTATTAAGGATAGTTACTGCCACTCCCTGCAGGTTACCCCCATGTTTCTGTTAAGGGTAGTAACTGCCGCTCCATGCTGGTTACCCCCATGTTTCTATTAAGGATAGTTACTGCCACTCTGTGCAGGTTACCTCCATGTTTCTGTTAAGGGTAGTAACTGCCAATCCGTGCAGGTTACCCCCATGTTTCTATTAAGGATAGTTACTGCCACTCCGTGCAGGTTACCCCCATGTTTCTGTTAAGGGTAGTAACTGACGCTCTATGCAGGTTACCCCCATGTTTCTGTTAAGGATAGTAACTGCCGCTTCATGCATGTTACCCCATGCCTTATGTTACCCATAACAAATTATTGCTAGCAACATTTTTATGTAGGGAGCACCTTTCCTGATAATTCAGACAACACTGCTTGAACATGATTACTTTTGGACTTGACTACAGAAGTAGTCCTGTGCTTTATCCCTAATGTCAGTGTAGCAGTACCCTGGACCATAAAAGTCGGAGCCCAGTGTTGGCTGTCATCAGAATCTAATATCCCTTATAAAGGTCTAAAATAAATTGTAGATGATACCTGTTTATTGGAATAACTTAGTATGTTTGTGACCAGCTCCCAAAGGCTGTACTCCCTTCACCAGTTTAGACTAATGAAAGGGTATATTGCTTACAATTTATGTGTTGACCTTTGTCCCTTCATATCCAAATACACTAACCCAGCAACCACAATACTGTTTATAGTACTGTAAGCTTCTGAAAAGCTCACTGGGAATGATTACTTATTTACAATATATCTGCTACAAAATAAATGTATCATCAGTATTCAGCACCATCCCTGTATATAGCAAATAAATTATTTGGCTAGAGCATTCCTATCTCACAGAGCTTGCAACCTAGGTTTTGAGTTCAAACATGTTCAGTGACATCTACTGAAGGTCGTGCCGTGAATGGTGGCAGACGTGGGATTCATGACTGGTGCTCCAGGTTTCATAGCTGTCCACACCAACCATTAATCTATGCTAATCATCAAATTGTACAGGTTCTGGTACAGCAACTCTAATGCAGCCTCGAACCAAATAACTCCTGATTGCTGTGGAATGGCAGTTAATAAGTGATCAATATTAATATACTCGGGGTATTTTGTTCTCAGAAACCTGTCACATTTATGCAGAAAAGGGAGCCTGGAATGTCTTAGGACTTCATAGGGAGGCAACATTGGGAAATCAGTTTTAATTGAGTCAATTATTCTTCTCCTGCAGCCCTGCAGAAGGAAAGGTTAAGCTAAATTTAAATAAAGCCACGTTGATCTCTGCATTACTCATTTAGTCATTGACATATTGCTGTCCTCATAAGCTATTGAGCTAGACCCTCTGCACATATCGACTCCTTGTCTGCGTTTCCTGAAGACCCAGCTAGTCATTCGTTCTGTAGACTTTGCTTTCACACTTTGAGTTTAATGCACCTGGAGAAAGCATTAATTTGGAAGAAGAGGGCAGCGTAATGTGATGACCAGAGCCCACCAACAGTCCAGCAATCCGGCTTTCTCTGTGGCTTTTAAACAAGTCACTGAGATCACTGCCTGAGCAGTTATGGTTTACATTTTCTTCACTGATCAATCTTTGTGCCTGCTTCAGCAGAAAGCTAGTTTTATGGTAGAATTTATTGTTTTATTACTTTTCACTCCAAATGTCCACTTATTTTTGACTTTGTTAGGTGATGAGAGTACCCATCCTGCTCATCACCGTCCACCCCATTTCCTGATTCTCTTATTTATATTGGAGCCGATGCAAAAAAAAAAAAATGCACTGAAAGCGGGCGCTGAGTGTTCAGCACCCACTTTCCTATCGCGCGCCCAGGCACCTCTCCTGAGGGCGCCATGCAATATTAAAATTAGGGGTCGTGCTGACAAAGAGGCGCTAGGGTCGATTGCGTGACCCTAGCGCCTCCTTGACAGTGGGCGCCCGGGAGAGGTCGGCTGTACGCCGGTTTAGAAAACAGATGCTGAATTTATCGGCGTCCGTTTTCTTAATCAGCATAAAGCCACGGGTTCAGAAAATGAACAATCGGTTAACTGAGCGTCCGTTTCCCGAACCTGACCGCCAGCACTTTTTTAAAAAATTTATTTATTTATTTATTTATTTTTTAATCTTTCACTCCTCCGACTTACTATCACCACGATATTAAGTCGGAGGATGTACAGAAAAGCATTTTTTTCCGATTTTCTGTACAACTTTTTGGGGGTGCTCAAAAATTAATGCCTGCCCTGGGCAGACTTTCATTTCTGAACACAAAAATGTGCGTATTGGATGCACATATTTTTGTTTTTTGCATTTGAGGTGACTAACTAATAGCCTCATCAACATTCATTTGCATGTGATGAGCGCTATTAGTTTCGCGGCACGTTGGATGCGCATTGTGGAGGTGCTAATCCCCTTTTAGCGTAAGGGGCTGTGGACGCGCCTACACAACCCGCATCCAGCTGCGGGTTAAACTGGGCACTCGGCTGAGCGCTCTGTATTGCATCGGCCCCGTTGTTAGTGAGGCAGAGGCTTGATTTCTTGCAGCTTTTCTCAGTTGCAATAAGGAGTTTCCTGTCTTCAATTAAACCCCAGCTATTTACCCACCTTTGTGACTTTAATCCTACACCCTTGCCCCCCCCCAAACACACACACATACATGTTACACACATGGTACAAAGGGCTGCTGTGCGTCTTTATTGTGCAAGCCATAAATCAGGGCTTCCCAAACCAGTCCTTGTGACCCTCCACAGCCAGTCGGATTTTCAGGAGATCCACGATGAATATGCATGAGGTAAATTTGCATACACCAGATCTCCACTGCATGCAAATTTATCTCATGCATATTCGGTGTGTATATCTTGAAAATCTGATTGGCTGTAGGGCTACGGGAGCAAGTTTGGGAAGCCCTGTCTTAAATCCTCTCCACATACCTTCAGTCAGAATGCACGTTCTCTCAAAGGAAGACTCAGGTCCCCAGAGGTACAAAATCACATTAACTGGATTTGAACCCTGGAAAAACAGACAGGGCAGAACAGAGAACTCCAAGAATGCAACAGCATCCAAATTAATTTTCTGCGCAGCATGGATTCCTCCAATTAATTCCTTAACAAATTCCGTTCACGCCAATCAATGTCTGCGTTAATGCTTCTGATTATGCAGAAGGCTTTTTTTTTTTTTTAATTTGTGCAGAGAATGGAAACACATGAACGATTAGCAGGAACATTAGTTCAAATTAATTTCACTGCAAATTAAGATCAGCAGCGTGCACAGAACTGATAAAAGAAATTGTATTTGCCACCTTGTTCACCACTCTCCCTTCTGAGCCATAACACAAAAATCTAAAGAAATTAGATTTGAAAGTTTGTGACGTTCTACGAAAGGGGCACCCTTTCTATATGTCTCCTTTGTTATCGCCTTTTCTCCGTATTACACTGGCAAACTGGGTCACACACTGCTGCTATTGAGATCCGGGAAAAATGCAACACAGCCTCACTGGTTTTTCAGGATGGGAGGGGAGAGCAAGTGTTTCTAGCAAGACTGCATTTGCCAATGGGCACACTAGGCCTAGGGTGGCAAAAATCTGGGGGGTGGCAGAGCGGCTGAAGATCTGCTGCCTCCGAGCTGCTCTGAATCTCACTCAGCAGAAAACATCCCTCTGCTTCCTATTCCAGCCAGGAGGGGAGGGAGTAAGGTGGGGGAAGACGGATTCAAGAAAAACTGTGTCCCTATAAAGGGGCCGTTCCATACCCTGTGCTGGCCGCTGCACACGGCCTATCACGCGACTGGACACTCGTTTCTGGACGTGTATCCGTAACCCCCGATCCAATTCGGGGATTAGCGCGTCCAAACCTCCGCGTAGCTGATAGCGCTCATCACATGGAAATCCGTGGAGATGAGGCTATTAGCTAACCCCCCGCGATCCAATAAATTATCCGCGCGGCCAATGCGCCCTTGCAACGTGGCAAATTTTACGGCGGCCTGGGGCTGGCATAAAGATACGCCCCGCTCAAGGGCGCATTGAAACAAAAGAAAAATCCTGCTTTCTGTGATTCCTCCTAATAGTATCATAGCGATACTATGTAGGAGGAACCAAATAAAGCAGTATTTTAAAAAAATTCTTTGAAAAAAAAAAAAATTTGGACAACCAATACAGACACAAGATACACAGTTCAGGCCGTGTATGTGCCAGTAGCAGGAGAAAATGGACGTTCGTAAATTGAACATCCATTTTCCCAACCTGCTTGACAGCCACCTCTCCTGTGCACCCGATTCCAAGGAGGTGCTAGGGACGCACATTTGTCCCTAGCACCTCCTTTTTAGCGCCATTCCTCATTTTAATATCGGATTAGGAGCTCAAGAGAGGTGGCTGGGCGGCCGTTAGCAAAACGGGCGCTCAACACTGAGCATCCGTTTTCTGCGCACATTTATTGCATCGGCCCCAAAGTGTGTTAACTAAACGTCTTATACGGTGTGTGTTAAAAGCTTGCAAAACTTAATTGTATTGCTTTGGGAAGGTTTAAAAGCTGTTTTCTGGAGTAATAATCAACAGTGTTTGATTTAAAATGGTGTTAACTACAATCATAGTTAGAGAAAGAAAGGGAGAATAGCTGAGAGAGTCTCCTTGTCAAATTACTTGCAGGCACAGGGTGCCGGCGCACGCAACATACGCCTGCCCCAAGGCAGGAGCAAACAGTAAGTTAAAAGAATATGGGGGGGGGGTTAGAATAGGGTTAGGGGAAGGGGTAGGAAGGATAGAGTAGGGGGAAGGGAAGTTCCCTCACAGGGAATGGGTGAAGGCCACAGGCGTCTGTGCGCACAAGATGCACTAGTGTGCACCCCTATGTGCGCGCCGACCCCCGATTTTATAACATGCGCGCACCTCATGCGCATGTTATAAAATCGGGCGTCCATGTGTGTACGCCGGGTAGCACGTGCACATTTACGCCCGCGCGCAAGTTCTTAAAATCTACCCCAAAGCGTTCAAATCTACTCAACAGGTACAATCAAATGTCTCATTATTTTTAACCAACTTTTTTTCTTTTACGAAACATGCTTTCCTTTGAATTGTGCACTAGTGAATCAAATATGTGAAATATAAACTATAAAAGAGCAAAGCACTTATCTTGTCAAAATTTCTTATCCCTAGAGTATTGATATTCTTGTCCCATACACGTGCCACCACGGCTCTGTAGCATAAGTTCAAAATATGTGCAAAATGAAAGCGCCCAACTTGCTAGCATGTTGCAATCCTTCTTCCGGGGCATCAAGAAAATCCCTATATATGCTATAAAGAAACAAAAGTTAACCTACTTACAAAGAACTTTCTCCTACTAGAGTAGCTGATCATCACATAGTGCTCTACAGCTCCTTATCCATGTTCTTACTGATGGTAAACTGTTGTTTTATCAAACTTTACAGTGTTTAAATACTAAAGGACCAATCAGGCCTGGAATACACAAATGACCAATGGAAAACAAGAGAGTCAGATGAGTCAATCAGCATACATCAGACCAACGTGAACCAATCAATGGCTTCATTCAGCCCCTTTGAGGCAACAGCATCCAGTCGGAATATCCATTGTTGTTCCTTGAAGTTAAGCTGCACTGATATATCCCCACCTCAACTGGAAATAGTTACGGACTCAATAACCGACCAAACCAAGTCTTCAAATTTATGATGAAATGTCAAGCAATGCATGACTATAGGTGATTATCCTTCACTGTGTTTAGCCGACTTTGATTTTCATGAATTCTAATTTTAATCACCAGGATATTCTTCTCACATAAAGTAAAGAACAATTACATTGGATAAAGTAGACTACATTAGATGAATTAGTCATAATATGCTGTACGGTTAAACACCTCATGAGTATTCGGATGTTCCCACGTTCCAGCCGAGAGTGTATTGACACATAGATCACACTCATTGCAAGGAAAATGCCCCATCATTGGTCCATTAGGCTGAAATCCATTCTGCGATGCTACATCTGCTCTGACAATCTGATTTTTGATGTTCATTCCTCTAGCATAAGAAATCAAAGGAGTATCAGCAAAAATTAGATGAAGGACTAATATGTTCCAATGACATCGAATACTCGAAGCCACACACGCTGATTTATTTGAACATGGGAGTACATAAGTTACTTGATATGTGGATGTTTTCACAAAATATTATAGAGGTGAATCGCAATTTGAATACAGTGCCTGACCGTAGGCTGATCTTACTGCTAATAGAAGAACACCTCTTGAAAAAAAATAAAATGCCAGTAGATAATCCTGATATTTAAAATCTTCAATATTTGAGCAAATCCGCTTCATCTGAAAAAAGTGACTGACAGGCAACGTTTTCTTAAAAGCAAAGGGATGAAACGATTGAAACTTAAAAAAATTATTCCTGTCAGTCAATCTACTCTACACAGATGTGTGTAATCCATCAACCTGTTTGGTGATTAAAATATTCAAGAAATTAATATGATCCATACTGCTACTACTGGTAAATTGCAAGGTTTGATCAATTGAATTCATTCACATATGAAAAGATATTAAATCTCCTTCTGGAGCATCCCATATAAAAAATAAATCATCTGTCTCACCCATAACACAATCTTTGAAAAGAACAGGGAGGTATAAATGTATGACTCCTCATATTCCTCCATTACAAAGTTGGCAGTGGAGGATACTACAATGAACCCAGAATAATCCCATGTTTCTGCTGGAAAAATTCTTTATTATACATAAAATTATTCCATATCACACAGTCCATTATATTCAAGAGAAAACCCACTGGAATGTGTTGGGAATCACTCAACTTCAATAACACTTGCATAACCACTCACATAGCTGAATCATGTGAGACATTTTGTACAGAGACACCATATCCAATCCATAGTAACCAATCGTGCTCGTATAGATAGAAGTGGAAAATTCTGTAATTTATTTATTTAGATTTATATTCCACTTTTTGCAGTGCTTCAGAGTGGATTACATTCAGGTACTGTAGGTATTTCCCTATCCCCAGAGGGCTTACAATCTAAGTTTGTACCTGAGGCAATGGAGGGTAAAGTGACTTGCCCAAGGTCACAAGGAGCAACAGCAGGACTTGAACCCTGGTCTCCTGGTTCATAGCCCACACTGCTCTAACCACTAGGCTACTACAAAAGATTTCATGTGGTTAACATAAGGCCCCAAAAACCTATCCAAAAATATAGATAAAGGTTCTAAAAGTGAACTATTGCTTGAGACTATAGGTCTAACTGGAGGATTTATGAGCATCTTATGAACCTTGGGTACACCATACATCACTGGTGTTTTTGGACGTGGGACCCAAAGAAATTGATGTTCTCTGGTGGTGAGAAAAGGCGTTGTAACACCGGAGAAAGCGGACCCTTCTGACTGCAGTGTGGTTGATGCAGTCTAACAAGTGAACCTGTTAGGCCCACACCTATGCCAGCCACCTCCACCACTAATTGGGCTCTTGGGTTCTGGTGGCTGGCAGGACATAGGCAGATCCCTGGGGCTATCCGGATCAAGTGTCCAATCCAAGCAAGGGACAGACAGCAGAGCAGATACCAAGCCAGAGTTGGGGCAAGCAGCAGACAGGAAGGTCTCCAGCCAGGCCGAGATCAGAATCCAGAGAATCAATCCAAGACAACCAGGACAGACAAGAATAACAAAATAACCAGGACTAAGGAGACAAGCAAGGCAAGGCAGGGACAGGAAAAGAGCTGGTTGGCAAGGTAACGAGGAGGCAACTAAGGATACAAGGAAACAAGACAGGAACAGACAAGGCAATTAGCAGCATGCACTGAGACACAAGGATGAAAGGGGATCGGTTGCTGAGGTACTGGCTGGTTACAAAGGACTTCCTTATATTCTAATGGAGGTTGTGATGTCATCAGCCAGCACCACAAGAAGTCCCGACTAGGGGACCTATGAGAGGAAGTCCATAGTTACAGGAAGTTCTATCCTGGGTCCTGGAACACCATGCTGCCGGAGGCTATGCTGGAGTCACTTCAGATCAGAGGTAAAAAGCGTGACAGGTATAGAGTCAGGTAGCATCATATGATGAATCTGCAATAGTAAATTATCTGTTGGATCCAACTTAAGCTTGTATAACATCCAATTTATTGGGAATCCTAATACAATATTGTGTGTGATCTTTTATCACTCTGTTGCCACCTTTATCAGTGGGTTTAATAATGATTTGGTTGTTAGTCGCCAACTTCTTTAATGTTACATGATGGCGCAACTGTAGATTTAAAAAAATCTTCATTGCTGTTCGCTCAATCACAATAATATCTTTTAACACAAGATCACAAAATATAGCAATAAGTGAGTCAAGAAGGACCAATGGCATCCATCTTGATTTTGGATATACAATCTATATCAATTTTTGTGATCGTATATGTGTAGAAAAAAACAACTTCAATTGTAAAGTCCGAATAAAATGAAACAATGCAATTCTACATCGAAATGAATCATATAAGTTGGTGTAAATGTATGACCCAAATTAAGCATCTCTTCTTGGACTAGTGTAAGCGGCACTGAGGACAGATTAATGACTCCTGATTCAGTCGTGTACAAGAGCCAAGTCTTCGGATCCTCCAACACTGGAGGATAGCTGCGACCGCTCTGCCTTACCTCTTTTCTTCCCTTTTCTCCCTCCTTGGGCAAGATAGCTGCCTCCGGTGCCGAGTGCCTCGGTGTCTCCAACCTAGCATGGGCGTTCCAGTCTGCCATGCTTACTACCATGGCCTCCTAGGGTGCACGCGCACATCTCGGGGGCGTCCCCACCGCATGACGTCACTACCTCCGGGTATTTCAAGCCTCCGCTTCGCTACCACCTTTGAGTTAGCAAGGACTTTGGTTTAGCTACTCTGACTGCTCTAAGCTGCTTGCTTAGACGCCGCTCTCACTCCAAGGGCTCTAGACACCTGCTCCTCAGGGGTCTCTCGCTTCCAACTACCCTTCGGACCTCTACTAACTAAGACAACTGCTCATCGGGGGGTTTTCTCTCTCTTCTTCGTTTCAGGATCTCTGGACTATCAGGTACTCGCTCCTCGAGGGCCTACCAATTTATGTATCCTGTACCACGGACCTTCAGTCCCACCATCTCATTACCAGGAAGGCGCCTACACTTTTAAAATCTATCCCTAAAGTTCCTGTTTGCATTACATGTAGCAAGATTTTAGTCACCTAAAGAAGAAATTAGTCAGGAGACAGGGTTTTCCTTTATTGAGTTTATTAAGAAAGGATAGAAGGTAAGACTACGTGTTCAAGAATTGGAGGTGCCAAAGGTTCCAGGAACTGAGGGGAATAGTGTAAGATTTGATGGTTCCAGCCTGCATAAACCAGCATCGTTAGCTAGCATCCTGTCTCAGGCCACCAAAGCTTCTCAACTTCCTGGTTCTAAGTTAACCCATGCTATCCAGCAGCGCTCGCAAGCTCCGCCCTCTCTCACCTGTTGAAGAAGAAAGCTAAGTCTAATGCACATTGTTACATTACCACTAGAATTAAGACTAATGAAAGAACTAAAACTCTTCAAAAAAGGCTTAAAAACATGGCTCTTCAAAAAAGCATTTCACAGTGAGGTAGCGGAATAACAACACATACACAAAGCAGGAAGTCACCAAGAAAAAGCAGTATTGCTTATTTTTGTTATTTTCTCACAATTAAGTATTAAATTATAAAGACAGTTAATAGTAAATGGTAACCTCACCCATTCCCATTTAGAGTATATTATTGAACTATGGGCCTTATTTTCCAATATCGCATTGGTAACGCATTAGGGGGCGTTACCAATGCAAATGAGGCTTCTTTCGTGCAGTGGGGAAACATCGTGTGCGGCGATGTTTTCGCCATTCGTGAAAACATTAGTGCCGCACGTGATGTTTTCCCACTGCACGATGATTCTTTCATCGCAGTGCACAATAATTGCCGGTTTCTTTTATCACGGTGCACGATATTTCAATAGTCCCAGACAGCCTGTTTCAGGCTCCTGGGGGGGGGGGGGAGAGAGAGAGAGAGAGAGAGAGAGAGAGAGAGAGAGAGAGAGAGAGAGAGAGAGAGAGAGAGAGAGAGAGAGAGAGAGAGAGAGAGAGAGAGAGAGAGAGAGAGAGAGACTTACTTACTATAGTTCCTATGCCCTACATAGGTATTTTAACCCCTATGGGAGGGCCACCTACTAACTCGGGGTGGGGATTAGGTATGAGCGTCGGGGGTTGGGGGCCACTTTCGCATTCCACATGAGACCTACGGACAGAACAGTGGTCTCTAGTGCAGATTTGCTGGCTGTCGGAGTGAGGACGCTCACTCCAAGAAGTGGTTTGGGCAACGTTCTCTCTACCTAACTTGATAGACACTCTACCTGGGCAACAACATGCTAGGTGGAGAGAATGTTGGCCAAATCTCCGCTTGGAGTGAGCGTCCTCACTCCGACGGCCAGCAAATCTGCACTAGAGACCACTGTTCATTCCGTAGGTCTCATGTGGAATGCGAAAGTGGCCCCCAACCCCCGACGCTCATACCTAATCCCCACCCCGAGTTAGTAGGTGGCCCTCCCATAGGGGTTAAAATACCTATGTAGGGCATAGGAACTATAGTAAGTAAGTCTCTCTCTCTCTCTCTCTCTCTCTCTCTCTCTCTCTCTCTCTCTCTCTCTCTCTCTCTCTCTCTCTCTCTCTCTCTCTCTCAACAGGCTGTCTGGGACTATCGTGGATGGTGGTAATCCTTTTGAGGCCTGTAACGCAGTTAGCAGCCGCGCTAACACTGCGGCTGTTTCGCCACACAGGTTCCCGCTTTACATATGCTCTGCCCCCTGACTACCAAATGACTGATTTGCGAATTTATCGCACGCGGTAAAGTGCTTGGAAAATGAGGCCCTATGTAACCGTATAATAATGGCACCCTTTGGATAACTTAGAAACCACATATTTGTGCCTAACTGTAAACCGTTGTGATGGTGCTCTACTATATGACGGTATAGAAAAGTTTTAAATAAATAAATAAATAATACATGGGACACTCAAACTCAGTTTATCAAACTAATCATTATTCTCTCATTTATAATAGGTCTTTAAGATAGATATATATATATATATATATATATAAATATATCCCATTATATTGAATTTGAGATATAAGGGTATAGGGGTTTTCCTTGCTTATCTGAGGCGAAAACTGATTATTACTTGAAGATTCAAATTGTCTTGTTTTAAATGTGAACAACTGAATACCGTTGTTGAAAATATCTTTCAAAACTTCTCTTACTTATTGGTCACTTTGAAAATAAATTCTAAATTAATTAGACATTTATCTTTGATAATTCCTTATTTTTCTTCTGAAGACATCTGGTATGGGAATACTTGTTTAAACCTAATAATATTTTATTTACTTGGGGAAACTTTCTTGACCATTCGCCTACTACTGATACGTGACACTGTGCAGCATTAAACAGGTCTGTGCCAGGTGCTCTACAGTAACATTCCCACGTTCTGCGTAGTTTATTACCTCGGGAGTTAAAAGTCCAAAGCAACAGTGGCATTAAAGATGGCAGGTTACACAAGATTAGGACACCGACCCCCTATAACCAGGGCTCTTTAATAAATGGAAATGCTTATTATCATTTGTGAACCATTTTGAATCTTTATCAAGAAAATGCTGTTGTAAAAAAAAAAAAAAAGTTTTTTCAGAATTAATTTTCCTTAGGTGCTCACAAAATAATTTTTGTGACATTTTATAGCACGCCATAAACGTTTCCATTAACACCAGTGGAGGAGTTTGGCTCTTTGTGGCATGCCATAATATCTGTGGTCCAACCCTAGATCTCTCTAAGAGTAGACATTGAGTATAAGACTTTCAGGCCGATACAGTACCCGTGATTGGACGCGCTGGCTTTACTCCTTATTCAGTAAGGGGTAATAGCGCGTCCAACCCCCCCGAACCTAATAGCGCCCACAACATGAAAATGCATGTTGATGGCCCTATTAGGTATTCTCGCTCAATACAGAAAGTAAAATGTGCAGCCAAGCTGCACATTTTACTTTCAGAAATTAGTGCCTACCAAAAGGTAGGCGCTAATTTCTCCGGGCACCGGGAAAGTGCACAGAAAAGCAGTAAAAACTGCTTTTCTGTGCACCCTCCGACTTAATATCATGGCGATATTAAGTCGGAGGTCCCGAAAGTTAAAAAAAGTAAAAAAAAATAGAAAAAAAAAATTGAAATCGGCTCGCGGGTCGAAAACCGGACGCTCAATTTCGCTGGCGTCCGGTTTCCGAACCCGTGGCTGTCAGCGGGGGGCTCGAGAACCAACACCGGCAAAATTGAGTGTCGGCTGTCAAAACTTGCTGGCAGCTGCCTCTTTTTACTGCTGCCCTAATTTTAATATATTAAAATACTGTATCGCGTGCACAGGAGAGTGGCCTGTGCGCGCGTTCTCCCGCGATTTTACTGTATCGGCCTGATACTAATTTGTGACACACCAACATGTAAAGTGCAAAGTCTGGGATCCGCACATCTTTTGTGTACACTGTGTATGACTCAAATGTCATTTGCCTGGTTCCTGCTGATTCTTTTTTTTTTGAAGAACTTTAATTAGCAATGTCATTAACTTTAATATCTCAAAATAACCTGAGGCTCTTTTTTTTCATGTCGATACCTATCATCCTGTATCTACAAGCACATGCGGTCAAGTATACATTTAATACCAAAAGGTATCACAGCAAGGCCTGATGAGAAAAAGGTTTTCTCCCATTTTATGCAAATGGGAAAATGCTTAGTGCTTGGGGTCCTTAAGCTGCCATTAATAAAAGGTGGTTTAAATAACAATAAGAAAGCAATTGCAAAGTAAGGTAATCGTGATGATAACCACCTTAAATTTTTTACGCTATAAATTGTTAAAAGCTTTTGAAAGCACTTGGGATCTAGATTAAATTTAAAAGCAGTGCCCATGTTAATAGTTTTGCTGGCTTGCATGCAAAATTAAATTTATAAAGAGACTTAAATAAAATCAGCAGGCATCCCGTTCCTCTGGGGCACATTAGATCTCTAATCTGCAAAAGATGGCCCTTTTTTTTTTTTGCATGGCCTTAATGAGCCTACAAGCTGCTTTGTGAAAAGGAGACCCTTTGGGATTGTAGATAGCCAAGGTGGGTCTACTCTTTGAGCATAACATTTGAGCAGCCCAGACCACAGGACCAGAAACATTTTTTTATAGGTTGCACTTTCTTTACTGGAGCAAGATAGATGTTATCCAAAGAGTCAGTATGAGTTTTTTTTTAGACTACACAGCTTAATAAAAAAAAAAAAAAAAGATATCAAGAACCCCAAGGAATCTGTAATTTGTCACGCTGTCACTTTGTTTATACCATAGTACTTACCCTTTTGGCCCGATTCTTCTTCATATTATTATTATTAGGGATGTTATTTGTTTAAAATGAATGGGCATTCTGAACCAAATGAAACCCCATTTGTTTATTTCCTGGGTCTCTGAAACAAATGGAAGAAGTCCCACAAATTCTATGTGTCCCTTTTGTTTGGGTTTCCCTTTCATTTCTCTGGGCCACGGAAATCCATGGAAAGCAGGTGCCAGTTAGTAATTAACTATATAACAAGTTAGAAGCCAGCCCTTTCCAGTGAGTTATGTGTAAGGCTGTAAGCTATGGTCTAAGAGACAACCTAATGCAGTAATCCAGCCTAATACTGCACTCCAGATCCAGTAAGACTGAGCATGGGATGTACGGTGCGTTTCCTCTGTAGACCTTGTCTTGGGAAGCTGCTGTTACCTGCTATACCCCTAAAACCACAATAGGGGGCTTGCTGCCACGTGCCTACCTGCCACTCCCCTTATTCTACCCTAGGGGAATTGCCGCGACATGTATACAGGTTTCCACTACCAAGTAACCTGTTCTAGAGTAATTCTTTTTCTTCTACCCCTCCACAATCCCAGCCTGGTTCTCCTATCTTGTGTGTTGATTAATGATTATACTGCGGTGTTTTGTCCATTAAAGCCCTCAGACTGCAGAAGAACAAAAAACATACAGGAGACAAATCAATTATATGTTCTGAATGTGGTGAAACCATCAGAAAGGCAGATTAAACTCATGTAAAATCAGGAAATAGAACAGCCAGAGTTCAACTACAAAATATAGGAAAAGGTTTGTAAATATAGCAACCCTCACCACTTTCCAGGAAAATCAAACCACACATTAAAAATAAATTAAAGAAACTATTCACATGTTCTGAATGTGATAAGTTTCTTTCAGAAAGCCCATTTCATAAGAAAATCAAATTTTCAACCAGCAGCTAGATCAAGTTCAAACAGGAAATGTAATAAAAGTTTATTTCAAGAAAATGATACTTATCACAGGTCATTTTCTTGTATAGAATATGACAATTGAATTGGCAAATGTGCTTCAACGGACTGACTGGCATCTCCCATGCCACTCTGCCTTGCTACCATGCGCAGATTTTACACCTTGAAGATCTTTTTGCCACGATGCCTTGCTGCCAAATTCCAGACCTTACTTCTTGACATGTTCTTGCTACTTTGAAGGTCTGCTTTGTACCTCTCATATTGCTTTGGTGTCTTGGTGCCACTCTTTGTGCTACTTTGTCTTTTTATTGATGCCTTGGTGTTTTTCCTGCCACCTTTTCTGCTTTACTCCCCCTTCTTGGTGCCTTAGGATGCTTATGCCACTTTAGGTACCCGTTTGCCTCTCGTACTGCCATCAAGGGGTCATGCCACTGTTGCTGGTGCCCTATTTTGGAACCCTGGGATGTTCTTCCCATACTATCTTTCTTCCTTGCTCCTATGATAATGCCTTGGAGAACTCCTGCCAGGGCTAGTACCCCTTTGCCCCTTTACAGAGCCTTAGGCCAATTTTTGTGCCACTTTGCCGCAGTCTAGGTACTTTGGAAATCTTTCCCCCCTTTTGATGATTTCTTCCTATAAGTTCCATGTGAACTTATGAGAAAACTCCAAGTCTTCCCCTCGTTGAGTTTAATGGCAAACAAAAAAAAAAAAAATCAAACAAATAATTTTTTTTTGTTTTGAAACTAAAGAAATGAATTGGTGTCCCCACAAAATCAATGTACGAAACAAATTTTTTTTTCTTCTGCACATCCCTAATTATTGCTATTTTGTATAATCCTCTCTCCTCGTTCACACCGAGGAACCATGTTAATGTTAATGTTACCATGTTAATGTTAATGTCACTATTATTTCTCGCCTATCCTTTAATTATTTACCCCTCCCAGTTCATAATTCCCTGTTAAAATGTAATTTCCATTTCTTTACTAGTTTTGATGTAAACCGGCATGATGTCCACAACTAATGCCGGTATATAAAAATGTTTAAATAAATAAATAAAATAATGCATACTGGATGTGGATACAGACACACATTATGGACAGTCTGTACAACTTAGAGCTTACACAGACATACGGGCAAAAGTAATAAGAGGCTTTGAATGAAGACAGCAGGCACTGACAAGATTTAAAGTAGGTTGGATTAAATTGAGAAATTGGCAACTTTAACTGAATATTATCACCTATCATGTAGGCATCTTGAAATGGAGAACTCTGAATATGTATGTTGTTACTAAATCAGTTCTTTTTTTTATATAATGTAAAAGGTGTAGAATATCATCCCCAGTTCTGTCTAAGATAAACAGAGAAATGCACTCACCAGTATAGAGTGCAGACTGATGAATCTGTTGCATAAGAACTGAGGTTCAGGTATTAAAATCAACCTCAAAGAGGTGGGTTTTTAGGCTGGATTCGAATCAGAAAGAGAGGGCACATGATGCACGTTTAGGAAAGCTATGCCAGACATTTGGTGCAGTGAGCTGGAAGGCGGAGTCAAGATTATAGAACAGTCCCAAATATAAAGTGACCCCCTTATATTTGGGCTCATATGGTAGTAGACTGGTGAGAGAAGCTTTGCTGGGAGACATCCTTGCTGTGAGCCCCTGCCAACGCTGCTACTGGGATCTGCATCGGGAAGCTCAGGAGAAGATGGCATCTTCAGCAACGGCAGGCCACTCCATCAAGTAGTGTTTGGCTGTGATTATAAAATGAGGCAGATTTTAAAATGTGGCATGTACGTTTGTTTTGTTTTTTCTTTAACTTGCTTATTACCAGACCAATATAACAAATATTGCTTTTATACTTGCAAAACATTTAGGCCTGGATTTATCAAAATGTGGTAAGTACCGCATGCGATAGCAAAAGGGGTGTGTTTTATGCTAATATAGCATTTATTGCAATTTATTTATTTATTTATTTTATTTATTAACTTTTATTTACCGACATTCGTGAAACACATCATGCCGGTTTACATAGAACTCAATTGGGAAATACAGTATAACAATATAACAATATAACAGTATGACATTGAAACAATAGGATGTTACTAAAACGAGAAGCAACAAACAGGAAAACCAAAAGCAAAATACAACAAAATAATTAATGTTAAAGGAAAACGAGGAGTGTAGGTTTGAAAGGAGGGTAGGCAGGGGGGTAGGGCGAAGGGGGGGAGGGTAAGGGGTAGAAGGTAGGAAGGGTGGGAAAAGGGGGATAAGTGAGGGAAAAGAAGGTATAGATTGAGGAAAAAGGGGAGAGAAAGGGGAAAAAGGAAGGGGGGAGAAAGGCTTGTTTGAAGAAAATGAGGGGAGAGAAAGGCAGAAAGGAGGGATACTATGTACAGATGGTTAATGTACATGGAATTGCTTAACTAGGATTATGGAAAAGTTGAAGCAGGCGGTATTCAAAGGGGTAAAAGGTTTTCCTGTGTGAAGAGCTAAGTTAGTGCAAATTGTGATACCATTTTCAGATTCTGCAATAAGTGCTAGACCTGTTGTATTTCCTGCATTCAACCACTGGGGGACCATTGTTAATGGCTGAGAGAGAGAGCAAGCCTGGCCATAATGTCATTCCCATACATAGGTATTTGTATCCCTATGGTAGGCCCATCTAGTAACTCGAGGTGGGGTTTAGGTAAGAGTGTAGGGGGTTAGGGGCCACTTTGACATTCTACATGACACCTATGAACAGAACAGTGGTCTCTTGTGAAGATTTGATGACCTTTGGAGTGAGGAAACTCACTCCAAGATGAGATTTGGGCAAGGTTCTCTCAACCTAGCTTGATGGACTCTCTACCTGGGTAACATCAAGCTAGTTTGAGAGAACATTGCCCAAAAAAAGCAAAATAGCTTATTGGGTAGACTAAGGCCATGTATACGATTTTAAAAAAGCACTTTTTTGACCAAAAAATTAAGGGGCAGATTTTTAAAAAATACGCGAGTGCGTACTTTTGTTTGCGCTCCAGGCGCAAACAAAAGTACGCTGGATTTTAGTAGATATGCGCGGAGCCGCGCGTATCTGCTAAAAACCTGGATCGGCGCGCGCAAGGCTATCGATTTTGTATAGCCTGCGTGCGCCGAGCCGCGCAGCCTACCCCCGTTCCCTCCAAGGCCACTCCGAAATCGGAGCGGCCTCGGAGGGAACTTTCCTTTGCCCTCCCCTCACCTTCCCCTCCCTTCCTCTACCTAACCCACCCGCCCGGCCCTGTCTACACCCCCCCCCTTACCTTTCTCCGGGGATTTACGCCTCCCAGAGGGAGGCGTAAATCCCCGCGCGCCAGCGGGCCTCCTGCGCGCCGGGCCGCGACCTGGGGGCGGGTACGGAGGGCGCGGCCACGCCCCCGGACCGCCCCGGGCCATAGCCGCGCCCCCGTACCCACCCCCAAAACGCTGCCGACACGCCCCGAAAACGCCACGACGACCGGAACCGCCCCCGACACGCCCCCGACATGCCCCCCCTCGGAGAACCCCGGGACTTACGCGAGTCCCGGGGCTCTGCGCTCGCCGGTAGGCCTATGTAAAATAGGCGCACCGGCGCGCAGGGCCCTGCTCGCGTAAATCCGCCCGGATTTACGCGAGCAGGGCTCCTAAAATCTGCCCCTAAATTTATTGCAAAGGGAAACAATTCTGCAGAAAAAAGTTATGCAAGTAAAATATTGTGTAAAAAGTCCTGTTGAACTAGTGCCCAATCCCTTAATGTGTTATAGAATAATAAGCTTGTTCTAACTGTCTCAAGAAGAAAATGTGGCAGGAATCGGAAACTGGATTTATTGTAGTATATAACACTTTTAATCTTGTTACTACAGCTTGAGACAGAGAAGGAGCAGATTCTTCTCAGTACAAGCTCAGGAACTGAACAAAGATGGAACTGGGGAAATCCACTTCTTTTCCCTGGGATAAGCAGCAGGGATTCCATTGACCTTTTGTGATCCTGGATTGGCCGCTGTTAGAAACAGGATACTGGGCTTCATGGATCTTTTGGTCTGACCCAGTAAGGCAAGTCTTATGTTCCTAGAGGTGGATTTTAAAAAGAGCGAGCATGCGCCTGTACACACGCGTATCGGCGTGCGAACGAGAATATGCTGGAAGTTTTAATGCTCATCTGTTTTAAAAATGCACCAGCCGCGAGTTTACTTGAGCATAGCTAGCATTGGTGTCTTCCATAGGACCTTGTCAGCTTTTGCGCGTGTATGTCAGCGAATTTTAAAACATGCTCGTGCGAGTCACATTCCCACTTTTGCAGTTAGTCCACCAGCTTGTCCAATTAATAGCAAAGTCTTTCAGACCTCTCTGGATCTTCATCCTGTGCTTCCTCCCCCCCAGTTGGCCCGGACCCCTCAACCCATTTTATAAGCCCTAAAATTCGAGATCTTCAAACTTGCTCCTCATCAGGAGCAGCAGTAAAGTTAGGCGGATGTCGAATGTAGGCGCATTGCGGTTTTCGGTGTTAAAACTCGGAGTTATGCGCATAAGTCTTGGCTCCGCCCCACCCCTTTTTTGCCCCCTTATTCCTTAGGCATTCACGGGCATATATTTTGCGGCTTTTTTAATTCCACATGGCTCGTGCGTGGCACACTTACGCGTGAACAAGGCTTTTAAAATCGACCTGTTATGTTCTTTTTTTTTTTTTTTTTTTTTAAATAATTATTTATTAATTTCCGTAACATATTCAAGAAGTAATTACATAGTCGAATGAAAAAACATATCTGAAACAATAAATTGAGGTAACAAGCAGACGTTTACCAGATGTGTATTAGTCTTCAATAGGGATCCATTACCACAACCCCAGGAAACTTATATTTAAACATTAAGGAAAAAGACTGGCATAACGAGGCACTCTCAGTACAAACAGTATCCTAAGGGGACTGTTACATTTTTAGGTAATGGGAGGAGAGCTAGCCACAGGTACATACGCACTTTGATATTTAATTATGCATTTGCACGGAAACTTAAGGAAAAAAGCTGCCCCCATTTCTATAACCTGCGGTCTTAAAATCTAAAATTGTTTTCTCTTCTTTTGAGTTTCTCGAGCTAAATCAGGAGACGCACGCACATTCAAACCAAGAAAATTTTCAACACAATTCCTAAAGAATCTTCTAAGTATCCGTTCTTTATCACTTTCTCGAAGAAAGGAAACAATAAGTGTGGCTGGTGAAACCGTGTCCTCCTGTGATGTCTCAATGATATTTGTGATGCCCAAATGTGAGTCTAGCAAGGTGAAATTCCGGCCTCCACGCTGTTCCTCAGGTCCCTTCTTTAAGGGTGGGAGATAAATTCTTGATATCAAAGGAAAAGTTTGTTCTAGTATTTTAAGATTTTCCAGCAAATATGTTCTCCACGTGTCTTTTGGTGTAATTAGAGGGTCCTTGGGAACGTTAATAAATCGTATATTCTTCACCCGAGCTCGGTTTTCAATTGCCTCTAATTTATATTTTATACTTGCATTTTCTTTCACACGGCTCTCCAACCCACTTAATGATTTAACTACCGGTTTCAGTTGTGAGGTAAGATTTAGGGAAGCTATTGCATCCCAAATAGCTTCTAAGTTGATCTGTGTGGGCTTCACCAGATCTAATGGGTGAAAATCAATTAACTCTTCCTCCTGCTGCCGAAATTTGGTCTCGTGGTGGTAGAGGGCGCTACAGAGTGTTTCACCTCCGCTCCCCGAGTTCCTGTAGCGTCGCTCCTTTCCGATGAAGCTGCCTCCCGGGGTAGGCCCAAGGATCTAGCTTCAGCCGGATTGGCTGGAGCACTCCATTCTTCTGGGGAAAGAGAAGTTTGCAGCTCTAAGGGAACTCCAGGTTCAGCTTCCTCCCTCGAGCTCCCCAGCGAGCCAACTCCCAGAATCTCAGGACCTCGCCGCAAATGAAAGTCTTATCGGGCCCGTAATCGTGGTATGTTGCATTGCTTCTCTCTCCTTGGCTCTCTGCTTCCTGGCGGTATGCGGCATACCTTCCTTGTAGGGACCCGAGGAGCACTCTCAAGTGCATCATACCTTGAGGCCATCTTGGATCCCACCGATCTGTTATGCTCTAAACAACTAGCACACAATACAGTATAAAGAAGAGGTAACAAGAGAAAACATTTTTCCCCTCTTACTTGAACTCTTGAAACAGAACAGTGCCACCTGATGGCCTTACAATATATTGCGCTCTTCAGTATAGTAGGCTTTAACTTGTGGCTGATATGTAGAGGCGGTGGAGACAAGGACAGTACCAGAATTCAGGAAAGCATGGTGCAAGCACAGAGGATCTCCAAAGGATAGAAAAGGTCTATAAAGCTGAACAAGAGATGTGGATGGGCAGACTGGATGTGCCATATGGTCTTTATCTGTCATCATGTTCTATGTTCCTATGTATATCTCAATAAAATGTAGTCCTTTCAGGCAAAAGACCCCCAGTTCTTTCTATAGGTGATTTGCTTGTACAAATTTTTCTGTGAATCTTTTCCCCCTCCTGAAGTTCAGGGAATTAAATCCTTGGGTAAAAATTCCATGATTTCAGAATTGTGCAGGCAAGTGAATTTGCAAATGTTTTGGGCAATTTTTTGCCCTACCTTGACCTGAAACTGAAATCTAGCACTAAGATTCCCCCTCTTCCCAGCTGTGAGGAAAATGGGTGGGAGCTTTGAGTCTTCAAAACCTGTCCGAGAAACTGCTGGAGTGGGAGGCGACAAAGGAGAGGGGGATTATTAGTTGTGTGCAGCAGGGATTGGCCCTTGGGCCGGTTTATTCCAACATTTTGTAAATGATATTGCAGAAAGATTATTGGGGAGATAACAATATCTGCAACAGGGTAGACACCCAGGAAAGTGTGGAAAGCATGAGAAGGGATCAAGTGAAGCTTAAGGAATGGTCTAGAGTCTGGCAGCTAAGATTTAATGCTAAAAAAATTGCAGAATCCTGCATTACAGCTAGAAAATCCCAATGAGCATTGAGCAGTACAATCTAGGAGGGTGAAATTCTTCTGTGCACGAATCAAGAGCAGGATCTGGGGGTGATCGTATCTGATAATCTCAAGGTGGCCAAGCAGGTGGATAAGGCAATGGCAAAAGCCAGAAAGATGCTTGGGTGCATAGGGAGAGGAGTGGTCAGCAGAAAAAGGAAGGTTTATATTGTCCCTGTGTAAGCCCGGTGAGACCTGGTTTGGAATACCTTGTACAATTCTGGGGACCGCAAACTGCTGTTCTTGTCTTTGTTTTAACTGAGATTGCAAACAGGGGTTGATAAACTAAGGGTCAGATTCCCTTTTTCCCCACAGACACAGAAGAGACAATAATCAGAATGGTACAGGCTTGGTAGGTACTTTCACCCATGAGGTTTTGCACCCATAATCAATGCAAAACTATGCAGGCAGTTTTTCTTTCATTACTGCAAAAGGGATTGGGGATTGATCCTGTTCTTTTTATAACTGAGACCATTATAGAGTGAGCTGTGGGGGGGGGGGGGGGGGGGATTGCTTACAATTATATTGGGTGGGGGCAAGCTTTGTTGATGTGGGCAAGGTTGTCATGGGGCAGCAATTAAAAATGGCACCAAAAGACTGAGGTTGGCACCATTTTGTATGGCAAAATTAACAGTAGCACCAGCAGGCTATGGAGTTGTGGCCTGTTATCCCCTGGCCGAGGACTAGGATGAAATGGGTAGAAATCTACAAAATTTCCCCGGTTTGCTGCAGATGTAAAAATAGGTAGTTAGTCTGCTAGAGATGTGGCGAATTTTACCATCTTCTGCTTTGCACATGGAAAGCCGAACATAAGAACATGCCATACTGGGTCAGACCAAGGGTCCATCAAGCCCAGCATCCTGTTTCCAACAGTGGCCAATCCAGGTCATAAGAACCTGGCCATTACCCAAACACTACGTCTATCCCATGCTACTGATGCTAGTAATAGCAGTGGCTATTTTCTAAGTCAACTTAATTACTAGCAGGTAATGGACTTCTCCTCCAAGAACTTATCCAATCCTTTTTTAACCCAGGAACACTAACCACATCCCTTGGCAACAAATTCCAGAGTTTAATTGTGCGTTGAGTGAAAAAGAATGTTCTCCGATTAGTTTTAATTGTGCTACATGCTAACTTCATGGAGTGCCCCTTAATCCTTCTATTATCCGAAAGAGTAAATAACCGATTCACATTTACCCGTTCTAGACCTCTCGTGATTTTAAACACCTCTACCATATCCCTCCCTTAGCCGTCTCTTCTCCAAGCTGAACAGTCCTAACCTGTTTAGTCTTCACTCATAGGGGAGCTGTTCCATCCCCTTTATCATTTTGGTTGCCCTTCTCTGTACCATCTTCATCGCAACTATATCTTTTTTGAGATGCGACAACCAGAATTGTACACAGTACTCAAGGCACGTGAAGATCTTGCCCAGTTCTTCACTGATAAAACCACAAAATTAATAGCACCAACATCCCATGGAAGCGACAAAATCCCAAACCACTTGACCACAACAGCCCCCACCTGGACCAACTTCAATCTCATTGCCTCAACAGAAGTAAAAAAAAATTATATAAAAAATAAATCCGGCCACCCACCCCCTCGACCCCATCCCAGTCAAAACCCTCAAAGTCCTCACCAACACCAAAAAAAGAGACCATATCACCCCCACTCTTCAGCACCTCCACTGGCTACCCGTCAAGTTCAGGATCCTCTTCAAAGTCCTCACGATTATCCATAAAGCCAAACACATCCATCGACACCACTATTCAATTCACACCACATACCTCATCCAGACCAATTAGAAGCGCCTATAAAGACACCCTGTTTGCCCCACAAGCAAAATCAGCCCTAAGAATGAGGGCCCTTTCGACAGCAGGACCTCATCAATGGAATGCATTACCACCGGACCTAAGGCAAGAGCACTGTCCATCTTCCTTCAAAAAAAGACTTAAAACATGGCTATTCAGCCTTGCCTTCCTGGACTCCTAATGCTATTCTTCCCATACTCCAGACTCTAGCCTTCACAGACTCCTAATTCTTGCAACCTCAGACTGTTAATTCCTCCTCTCTTTCTACCGAAATTCGCTCCTATCATGTTTCTTAGCCATCTCTCCAAAGCATTCCTCCGAGACATCTATTTACGAGAAGTTAATTTATACGATAGGATAAGTTACAGTTTACTATATGTTAAGTTATAATATAAGGATAAGTTACAGTTTACTATATGTTAAGTTATAATTCATTTCATATTTATATGCCTTCATTGTTCTATGTAATGCTCCTAAGCAAATTTTGTTGTTATAATGTAAACCGGTGTGATTTGTATTCTTACAGGAACTTCGGTATAGAAAAATTAAAAATAAATAAATAAATAAAACTCATCCCCGAATCTATTGCCAGACCTATTGCAGATATAATTAACACATCCCTCGAACAAGGCACCTTTCCTGAAGCCCTGAAATGTGCCATAATCAAACCCATATTTAAAAATCCCCAACTGGATCCCTCCAACCTAGCTAACTACAGACCCATCTCGAATCTATCATTCATATCAAAGATCATGGAAAAACTTCTAAACCACCAACTCTCCGAACACCTGGAAACCCATAAGATACTATATCCCACCCAACATGGCTTCAGGAAGTCGCTCAGCACCGAGACACTCCTACTATCCCTGGCAGACACAGCACTCAGAGGACTAGACACCGGACATTCCTTCCTACTGATACTACTGGACATTTCTGTCACCTTCGATACCATCAACCATTATATCGTACTAGCCCAGCTAAGGGAGATTGGATTAGGAAACACCAACATAAAATGGTTCGGCTCCTACCTATTAAATAGATCTTACAAAGTACGACTAAATTCCAGTGAATCAAGACATTTCCCCCTCTCACACGGTGTACCACAAGGATCTTCACTCTCCTCCACCCTATTCAATATATACATGCTCCCCCTCTGCAAACTCCTCACCAGCCTGGGCCTCTCCTATTACGTCTACGCAGATGACTTTCAAATACTACTCCCCCTAAAAGAGAACATACAATCCACCCTATTACAATGGGATTCCTATTCATCCCAAATAAAAAACCTCCTCTCCCAGATATCGCTCACACTCAACCACAAGAAAACCGAAATACTATACATAACCAAACCCCTCCCCCCACAAAGAACACCCGAGGCCTCTCAATTACACAACCAATCAGCCCACACCCGCAGTAAGAGACTTAGGAATCACACTCGACTCCGAATTCAACCTAAAAAAAACACATCAATGCAACAATAAAAGAGGGCTACTTCAAACTACAAGTCCTCAAAAAAACTCAAACCCTTTCTCCTCAGCTATGACTACCGGACAGTACTGCAATCCCTCCTATTCTCCAAGCTGGACTACTGAAACTCCCTCCTCCTTGGGCTCCCCGCATCCATCCTCAAACCTTGGGCTCCCTGCACCCTCAAACCTTGGGCTTCCTGCATCCACCCTTAAACCTCTTCAAATAAAGAGGTTAGGACTTTTCAGCTTGGAGAAGAGACGGATGAGGGGGGATATGATAGAGGTGTTTAAAATCATGAGAGGTCTAGAACGGGTAGATGTGAATCGGTTATTTACTCTTTCAGATAATAGAAAGACTAGGGGGCACTCGAAGTTAGCATGGGGCACATTTAAAACTAATCGGGGAAAGTTCTTTTTTACTCAACGCACAATTAAACTCTGGAATTCGTTGCCAGAGGATGTGGTTAGTGCAGTTAGCATAGCTGTGTTTAAAAAAGGATTGGATAAGTTCTTGGAGGAGAAGTCCATTACCTGCTATTAATTAAGTTGACTTAGAAAATAGCCACTGCTATTACTAGCAACAGTAACATGGAATAGACTTAGTTTTTGGGTATTTGCCAGGTTCTTGTGGCCTGGATTGGCCACTGTTGGAAACAGGATGCTGGGCTTGATGGACCCTTGGTCTGACCCAGTATGGCATGTTCTTATGTTCTTATGTACTGCAAAACGCAGCAGCCAGATCTCTCACAAACAGCAAATGCTCCACCCACATCACACCCATTCTTAAAGACCTCCACTGGCTCCCCATAACCCACAGAATTCAATACAAAGCCTTAACACTTTTGCACAAGACAATCAATAATGAAAAGATCGAATGGCTAAAGGATGCCCTCCACCCTCACGACTCTCAAAGAGACCTCTGATCCAAGAACGCCGGCCTGCTGACAATTCCCTCTACCAAACTGGCCCACCTCACCACAACCAGAGAATGCGCCATCTCAATAGCCGGCCCCTCACTATGGAATAAACTACCCACACAGCTCAGACTGGAACCCTCCGCCCAGTCATTCAAGAAACTCCTAAAAACTTGGCTATTCCAGAAAGCCTTCAAACTGGCATGTTAAAGACTCCAACTAATCACCTAAACCCACCCCCACCCTCCTCCCTCCCTCGCCTCCCCCTGCTAAGCACCTCCCTCTCTAACCCCATCCCTCTCTCCTCCCTCACTGCCCAATCCAAACATTTCCACTCCCCTACCTTCTCCCTATTAACGCTCGACGTATCTCAATCGCTTGAAGAAATTCTAACGAAAGTTCCAATTTGTTAATTAAATTAAACTATTACAATGTATTTCAAACATAAGTTCCAATTTGTTAACTATTGTTCCTTATTAAAATATATTAATTAAGGTTCTCTGTTAAAATGTAATAATAATAAGTCACCGTTGTCATATTATTTCTATGAGTTTATCTGTAAACCGATGTGATATGCCATATCGAATGTCGGTATATAAAAACAAATAAATAAAAATAAACTATTCAAAGCAGAATGAGTAGGAGCAAAGATCTGCAGTAGGAATAGACATGAAGGTGCTGGATCTTGATTTCAGAATGTATGGACTGCTGAGGGCAGCAATGAGATGACATAAGGAGATGTGCAGGCTGCCAATGGAGGACACTGGCAAAGATAGGAAAGGATTTATTTTTTGGGATTGGAAAGAAGATGGTACATAGAACCAGCTTCAACTGAAAACAGAAGTACAATGTGCTTTATAAATGGGCAGCATACTTGGGAATAGTGAATGTTACCAAAAATTAAATAATCGGTAAACAGCTGCTATAATGTTCCACACAACAGGGTCTCCTTAGTAGATGCATTACAAATGCAGTACTAGAAAATGCCGCAGCAAGGCTTTTGTTAGAATCCAGGAAATTCGGTCACATTACATCCTCGCTGATTTCACTACACTGGCTGCCAGTACAATCCCAAATCTATTTTAAAGTATTAACGCTAATATTCAAAATAATTCACTCTAGTAACACCGGTACGCTAGGCGTGACATTACAACCATACACACCGCAGAGAACACTAAGATCCCAAAATCGAGGACTACTGACCGTGCCAACAATACGGAGAACACACCTGAGGCAGGTAAGAGATCCTGTGTTTGCATAGCGAGCCCAAAACTTTGGAACTCTTTACCTGAAATGCTACGCTTGACGCCAGATAGAAAGAGCTTTAAATGGGAAGTAAAAGCATGGCTATTCAAAAATGCAAACAGCCTAACTTAAAACATCAGAATGTAGAGATCTACAATAACAAGAAGGGCAAGAGACACTAATTGATGCATGAGAAACAAATTAACGAGAGATTGTAAGACTCTCAACACAGAACAATATGTGAAGTTTATTTGTTCTTTTATTTTTGTATATCACATCTTATGTCCCTGATCTTTAATTAATATATATTAGAACATTAATGCCTGATAATGAATTCTTCCTATGTAATCCATCATTATTTGCTGATTTATACCTATGAATGTCATTTTTGTAAACCGCTGTGCTCTTGATATGGAACGACAGCATATAAAATATCTAAATAAACAAATGAATGAAACCTTCTCTCAGAGTGACTGACAGCACAGGAAACGTGTCCCATGACCCCCTCTTTATTCGTCCGCTGGTAATACTTCTTGCTTGGCTAATTCTGCAGCTCAGAGTCAGCGTGCCGATAAAGGGGAAAGAGCTGTGATTGAAAGAGACTCAGTTGCCCTGTGCTCCATTTTCAGTCCTGCAAGGCTGGTATTCCTTATTATTGCATCCATTCTTTATCCTAACAGATTTAAAGAAAAAAAATGAAAAGCAGGAGATTTTAATATCACTTCCTCAGACCAAGTAAGGGACCTTGGACTTCAGATCGATGAGAACTTCACTATGAAAAAGAAAATTAATCAAAACAGGACACTCTAAGCTGAGAATATTACATCGGCTAAAACCATTGCTAACAATACAGGACTTTCACGCTATCTTACAAACTCTAATTTAATTTTCAAACTTAGACTACTGCAACACCCTACTATTAGCTCAGGACTACTAAAACCACTACAGTTACTACAAAATGCCTCTGCAAGACTATTACAAGGAACAAGGAAATTTGACCACATCACCTCCTCGCCGATGGCACTGCACTGGCTTCCTGTACAATCCAGAATTCATTGTAAAGTATTAACTCTAATTTTCAATATCATCAACGATATTAACCCATGCTTATTAGTAGTAACACTTCAACATTACACACCACAGAGAGCACTAAGATCACAAAACAAAGGATGTCTAAAGGTGCCATCTATTCGGAACACACACCTAACGCAAATAAGAAACCAAATGTTTTCCATAGCGGGCGCCAAGCTGTGAAACTCCTTTCCAGAGTCGTTGCATCAAATAACAGAAAGAAGGAGTTTCAAGCGTGAACTGAAAACATGGCTCTTTAGAAATGCATATGATCTAACGTAAAATGCCAATATGCTGATAACTTCAACGTCAGTACCAGAGATAATGTTAATGGAGCGAGCAATAAGGACCAAACGGCACAAATGATATTGTTAGTAGAATTAGAATTTGTATTTGCTGCTGTGTCGACCTAGAAAATGTATGAATAGGTACTAGAGTACATATTATTTGCCATTCTGGTTTTTGAAAGGAAAAAGGAGGGTTTTGTTGCTTGACGTTAATAGCAAGAGTTAAGATAAAAAGACAAACAAACCATATTGCTAGTCTGAATTACAAGTTGGAGCGTGCCAGGACTTACAAGTTAGGGGCCACTTAAATGTCAGCAGAGTCAGGGACCCCGGCTGCAGCAGGCCCAATACTGGGCACCTCCCTGATGAAGTTAGCACTGAGCCATGAACGCTCTTTCAGAAAACAAAAAAAAGCCTTCCTAGAGCAATGACTGTAATGTTGGGGTTTTGGAATATTTATTTATTTATTATTTTTATATACCGACATGTTTATTGCTGCACTGTAAGGATCTGATTTCTGTTTTGTCTTCTGCTCATATGTATGGCTATGTTTGTTAACTGCTCTGAAATTCTATGATGTATGCAGTATACTAATTTTCAATTAACTAAACTAGCTTTGCTAGGGTTGGAGCAAGTTAGTTAGAAATACACCTCATTCGAGTAGCATGCAGTGGAATAGTTAGATAAAACTCCTTGCCTTAAGTTAGATGCTTCAGAGGAGTTAATTAACTAAGTATTTTTTATGTGTCCCTGATTAGGCAGACAATTAGGGTGGCCATCAAGGTTCCTGAAGGAGAGAGAGAGTTGCGTTTAGTACTTATTCATAATAAGCCACATTTGTGAACACTACCAGAACGTTAAATGTTTACTCAGAGTTCTAAATAAGCAACTAGCTTTGATATTTCTGGCATTATTCTGCACTGTCTTTTGTTCCCCAGGAAGTGAAAGTGTGCCTTTTTTTTGCATTCCTCTGAAATATTAATGCAGATCTGGCGCTCTGCTTTCACACTGTTCATGTCCTGTCTGTTCCTCCCGTTTCTCCAAGCGGTGGTTTTCACTGAACAAATCCATTCCATGTGATCCTTCCTGCATGGTTTTGAGAATACGGGAGCCCTGATTAGTTAGCTTCATCCTCTTGATGAACAGGGCTTTGGTGAAAGTTCCCAATGCCTCTTCTCACATGCTGCTCGATGTTTAATTTCAGGAGAGCATATAACATTTCCCGTAATGCCATATTCTTTACATAAGCATTTCTGTATTCATTTCTTTAAGACTACAAGTCTGTGTAGCTACCTGATGCCCCTGTAAAGGTCCCTGGTGAGACCTCACGTGGAATAATGTGTGCAGTTCTGGAGACCGCACCGTCGAAAAGGATAGAAACAGGATGGAGTCAGTCCAGTGGGGGTTACTAACATGGTCAGTGGTCTTCGTTCTAAAGCATATTATTTAGTTCAGATCTCTTTTATTATGAAGTAGTGAAAGTTACAATAACATCAAGTACAATGCAAGCATGTACAAGTGATATAGCAGAGCAGGAAAAAAGAATCACACAGTGCCTACCAGAAAGCAAAGATTAACAGTTTAGTCCAGCAGGTGTAATTGGAACAGTAACTAAGCGATGGGGGAAAAGGATAATACTCTCGAGATACATACAATGGTCAGGGTATAATAAAACTTGATACATACAATGGTAAGGGTATAAACAACATACATACAATGGTAAGGGTATAATAAAACTTATTGAAAATATTGGACTACCAAACTCTGCATAGCCACCCAGTTGGCTATATGACCATATCTAATGGCTGCCACCTTCTCTAAACTTATAATAAAGACAAAGAGAATTCCACCAAAAGTGAACATTGAGATTAATAACTTTCTTCTGGTTAATGAAAACCGTTTTATCAACCGTTGAAAGGAAAAAAATCTAGTAATTTTCCTTCTTGAGGGGGGCAATTGAGGACACAAAGAAAGAGATTTAAGCTCTACAATCATATCTCAAATATTCCTAATTTGAGAATTTTTTTACTCACACATCTTGCCAAAACAGCTTAGTTTGAGAACAATAATATAATAAGAGAGAATGTATAGCATTAAGGAATCCAGAGGACCAACAAAAAATGAATGAGAAAGACCAGTTTTATGCATAGTCCAAGAGGTCCAAATCTCTCTGGGCCAGATTTTATAACATGCGCGCGGGCGTAGATTTGTTCGCGCAACCCGGCGTGAACAAATCTACGCCTGATGTGAGAGCCAAAGAGATCACCTATGACCGCCAGTTGCCTCTGCCAGTCTCTAGCTCAGTCCTGCGTGGTTTTCTGGTGCTGGTCTGGTCAGAACCGGGTGTGTGCAGTGGGGACCCCCACTCTTTCCAGGCGAAACAATTACTGTGAAGTAGAAATAACTCGGAGCTCTTCCATAGCGGAATGTAAGGATACTTTACTTAGGAAGCCTCTGGCAGCCACGGTGCTGCCTTGGAAGGGAAAAGCCTCCTGTAGCAGGAATTGACCCTGCAGCAAGGACCTGCTCTCCAGTTAAGGCATTGTCTTCTCGCACCAAGGACGGGTCTCCCAGGTCTACTCCCCAGGAGTCATAAAAAATAAAACAACTCCAAGAAGACTTGCTATATGTAAAGTCCCAAAGACGATCTGTACCCCTTCCTGCTTACTAAAAATCTCCTACAGTTCTCATAGTTATGTCTTAAACATTGTACAGAGCTAAAGTTTCAACATGGGAAGGAATTTTCTATATAATTTGATTCAGCTTCTGCTCCTGTTGCGTAAGTGGATCCTTGGGCCATGGCAGGATTGGCGCAATCAGCAGGGAGAAGCCCTGCAGGTTTCCCACCATCAGCAGGTGGACCCGGACAAAGCAGAGACCCAGCTGGTCTCTAGGCCCTGTGCATTGCTTTACTCTATATCCCAGTTAGCAGTTTATGTAGACAGCACTGACAATTCCTCTAAAGGATACACTGTGGCAACAACTATGCTGGAAGCTACGATGTTTTCCAACATAATCATTACTGAAGTAATGTACAATGATTAAAACATTCTTTACAGCGATGACTCCCAGTCAAGACGTTACACCTTTAGGTCTTAATACATTTGTGACTTCTCTGCTCTCTTCAGCTTATGGAAATACTCTAGCCAATTTTTCCAGTTCTTAATTTAGTCCTTCTCCCTTTCCTCATGCTCTAGGGCAAGTGCAAATTTCTCTTCTGTGTGTTGGAAATTTGAGTTGATATCCAATGCAGATGATTCCAAATAATCAGTTGCACGTCTCCTCCCTCTCCACTAGTTCTGAAAACTCTTTCCTGTCAGAGAGCAAGGGAACCTACTCAACACCTCTTCTCCCAGCATCTTCTGTAGAGAAAAGTGAACCCTGGTGGGGGTCCACAATGACGCCTCTCTCTTCCTCTCTCCTTCTCCCCGCGGATAACTGTGAGTCATCCCTCCTCTAGGATGCAACTAATCCCAGGGACCTCGCCTTTTAATGTTAATCAAAGCAAAACCTGAGCCTCTAGTTGATGGGGATTCCAGTAAATTCAAAAACAGGGGAAAAAAACCCCAAATCATAATATCCTAAAAGAACCCAAAACATTAGGAAATATGGAGGGTGGAAGAAAAAAAACTCCCATCTCTGGGGGAAAAAAACAAAAGATTTCCATGGGTCTTTAATGCCTGGAAAGCTCTCTGACTCCACCTGCCACCCAGGACACAATCTCTGGGACCCCTAAGGCCTTACTCCTTAAACATAAACCAAAACAGAAGACAGCCCTGGGAAAAGGTAACTAAAAAAATACACAAGGTCAAATGCTGGCTACTATTTCTATACCAGAGGAGCTCACCATCTACCATGTCTCCCACAGGGAACTACCATCCTGTGTCCCAAAACAAGATCGGTCCAGTCTGAGCAAATTTCCATAACACCTGTACATTATACTAGTTAACTTTGCAAAAAGGCATTACCTGGAGTGGAGGAGTAGGGGGTTCAACTCCCACTGCTGCTCCTTGTGACCCCGGGCAAGTCCCTTCGCCTTCTATTGCCTCAGGTGCAAACTTAGATTGTAAGGCCTGTGGGGATAGGGAAATACCTACAATATCAGAATGTAAAATATAAATAAACCTGGCTAGTGCCTTTTTCAAACTTTGCCACAAATGCATGTGGTATTTTTCAAATCCATGATCTGTTGGAAAATGATCCCCACCCCCTCCCCATAGAGGTACAGAATCCGTGTATCATATTCGCTTCACTTGCATGCATTCTATATGAATTGCAAATGCATTGCATTCAAGTAAATGCATTTCCAACTCATTGGCAGGAGTTAAACGAGGTGTGTGCCGTGCACACCACCTTTGAGTTTTCTGTCACTTTCACCTCGGTCCATGCAATCTGATCCCCCTGTGATCCCCACTCCTTAGAAAATGTTTCCATCTCTTATCATTGATTTCTTGGATGACATTTATATGTTAAACATTTCCCAGACATAATGTCAGCCCTTCATACTGGTCCTAGAAGGTCATTAGAATGGCAAAAATCTCGAAAGCTTGGGGAATATTTATTTCCAACCAGTAGTGGGTGTTCACTGCCTTCATAACCAGAATGAATGTATTTATGTTAAGGCTCATTATCTCTCTCTCAGTCATTGACTTCTTCTTGCCATAATGTACTTAGCTCTCCATGGTTATCAGAATAAAACTTGTGTTCTGCCTCTCTCCTCATTAGTTCAGCACTGACATACGGTTTCTGGATCTTTCTCGTGGTCTTTGCTTTTGTGCTGAATATATGAATTTAACTTTGGCTTACTGTATTTAATCTTTTAGTTAAACGACAAGTCTCACCAGAAAAAATTGTTTATGTTAAATGAATCCTTAATTGGATTATGCACGTGGGGTATTTGTCAGAAAGTACTACATCTCCCACAGGGAACTAGAACCAGTGATGGATAGGCAAGTGAATCATCAATTATCATGTTAGCTACAGGAGAATCTTCATCTGCAGTAGTAGTAGTAGTGTAAGAAGCGGAGTGAGATATTACAGGTAATTCGGATATTATGTAGCTGACGCCGCCTCACATGCAAGCCCATGAGGCATACGCCAGCAGCTGGAGGACACACTTTGACACAGACCAGGTTAGAGCTTCACCTGTGCCAGCCGCTTCCCCCGCACGCTGAGCCCCTGGGTTCCGGCAGGCCTGCAGGACTTAGGTGGATTAAGGAAACTAAGACAGAGTCCAGAGACAGGTCAAGAGTTGGGGCTGGTGGCAGACAAGACATAAGAACATAATTGCCATACTGGGTCAGACCAAGGGTCCATCAAGCCCAGCATCCTGTTTCCAACAGAGGCCAAACCAGGCCACAAGAACCTGGCAATTACCCAAACACTAAGAAGATCCCATGCTACTGATGCAATTAATAGCAGTGGCTATTCCCTAAGTAAACTTGATTAATAGCCGTTAATGGACTTCTCCTCCAAGAACTTATCCAAACCTTTTTTGAACCCAGCTACACTAATTGCACTAACCACATCCTCTGGCAACAAATTCTAGAGCTTTATTGTGCGCTGAGTGAAAAAGAATTTTCTCTGATTAGTCTTAAATGTGCTACTTGCTAACTTCATGGAATGCCCCCTAGTCCTTCTATTATTCGAAAGTGTAAATAACCGATTCACATCTACTCGTTCAAGGCTAAAGTCAGGTCCAGGTGTCAAGCAAGAGATAGGTCTAAGTCCAAAGTTGAAATCAGAACCGGAAAGACAGACCAAGACAGAAAAGAGATAAAAGAACTAGATAGGACAAGACAGATTGCATGTTTTCCCCTATCTGGATGATTGGCTAGTCAAGAGCACATCAAACAGGGGCCATCAGGTCCACATGCTTGACCATCTAAGTGTTACAGTCGCTAGGATTCCTCACCAATTACCCAAAGTCCTCAATTGGACTTCATAGGAGCCCTGCTAGACATGGCTCAGGCCAAGGCCTTTCTGCATCGTCAAAGGGCTGTGACTTTGATGACCATCATGACAGAGATTCAGTAGAACCAGCAGGTGTCAGCCTGGCACATGTTGAGGCTATTGGGCCACATGGCTCCCCACCATCCATGGCATGTTTACACATGCACAGAGCCCAATGGACTCTGAGGTCATAGTGGTGCCAGGCCACTCAGAACTTCCAGGACCATATCCCAGTCACTCTGTCACTCCAGGACTCGTTGTCCTGGTGGCGGGTACTTTCATATCTGGAATGGGGGAATCTCCTTTCCAAGTCCTCCTACTCAAATTGTCCTAACCACAGATGCATCCACCTTGGGCTGGGAGCTCAAGTAGATGGGCTCAGCACCCAGGGGTGCTGGTCTGCCCAGGAAAGCTGTTGGCAAATCAGTTTCCTGGAGCTCCGGGTGATCAGGTACATGCTATAAGCTCTCAGTGATCGGCGGTCTAACAAAGTCATCCTGATCCAAAGTGACAACCAGGTATGTCAACAAGCAGGGAGGCACGGAATCATACCTCCTGTGTCAGGAAGCGGTCCAGATCTAGTTATGGGCCCTGTTACTTAGGATAGTCTCAGGGATATGTACCTGGCCGGGATGGAGAACATGATAGTGGACAGGCTGAGTCGAGCCTTCAAACCCTACGAGTGGTCCCTGGACCATGGGGTAGGAAATCCGATATTAGAGACCTTGCTAAGGAGTTAGCAATCCATTAGCGCTCAGCCCGCCAGGAGGGCGGAGTGAGTGGTCTGGTAGCAGTCAGCTCCTCCCAAAGGGAGGAGATAGCAATCTGATAGGCTTGGCTCCTGTAGGAGGAGGAGTTTAGTAATCGGTTAGTGCTCTGCTCCCCCAGAATAGAGGAGTAGCAAACTGTATGCTTTGTTCCTGTAGAAAGATGAGCCAGTAACCTGTATGATCCCCAGAGGAAGTTAGCTATCTGATATGGATCAGCTTCCGCAAAGAGAGGAGTAATGGTCTGATGTGGTTGGCTCCCACAGAGTGACAGATGATGAAACCGCTCTATTAGTGTAAGGAGTAACATTTAGTAGAAATAGTGAATCCCTGGGCCGATGGCAGATGACAGCGCCCTCAAGTAGAGATCCTGAGAGGGACCACCGGCTAGGCTGGAGTATTGAGACAAACACAGATAGTTCTTTATTAGACTGGAAGTAGAACCACCAGAGGTGGCAGCAGTGAGCTGAAGTGCCCGGCAGGGCTGAAGTCCCTCAGATACTGGAACTATGGTCTCTGAGTTGCTGAGCTGTAAGGAGAGACTATAGGTAGTGAGTAGACAGGGTATGCTGGACATAACCAGTGGTAGATGATACACTCACATTTGTAGATATCTGTAATGTCTTCTTATGAGAGTCTTCAGTATTCAGGAACAGGAGCCACAGGCGAATACTGGTTCCTGTAGGCAGTCTGAAATAGAACTCACAATAACTGTGTATGGAATGACTTCTGGAATAGAAGAGAGGTTAGGAGAGATTTAGGAACGTAGGCCCTCATGGAATTTATCGGCATCGGTTGTCCTTACCGGCGGACAGCCACGAAAACCAATGCCAATAAACTTCTGAAAGCCTCTTCCGAGCCTTCGACCTCACAGGCCACCCTGCAAACATTGTGCAGGGCCTCAGCATCCTCCTGAGCCGAGACCATGCCCCTAGGCGCAAGCATGCGGATCCCATAGCCCTTTAAAGGGTCCACGACAGGAACTCCCTCCGCGGCGCACCCGGATGATGACACTTGAGTTCCCTATTTAAAGCAAGGCCCTGTCCCCAGGACCTCGCCTTGGCAAACGGGTTGTCTCATCTTTAGAACATAAGAACATGCCATACTGGGTCAGACCAAGGGTCCATCGAGCCCAGCATCCTGTTTCCAACAGTGGCCAATCCAGGCCACAAGAACCTGGCAAGTACCCAAAAACTAAGTCTATTCCATGTAACCATTGCTAATGGCAGTGGCTATTCTCTAAGTGAACTTAATAGCAGGTAATGGACTTCTCCTCCAAGAACTTATCCAATCCTTTTTTAAACACAGCTATACTAACTGCACTAACCACATCCTCTGGCAACAAATTCCAGAGTTTAATTGTGCGTTGAGTAAAAAAGAACTCTCTCAGATTAGTTTTAAATGTGCCCCATGCTAACTTCATGGAGTGCCCCCTAGTCTTTCTATTATCCGAAAGAGTAAATAACCGATTCACATCTACCTGTTCTAGACCTCTCATGATTTTAAACACCTCTATCATATCCCCCCTCAGCCGTCTCTTCTCCAAGCTGAAAAGTCCTAACCTCTTTAGCCTTTCCTCATAGGGGAGCTGTTCCATTCCCCTTATCACTTTGGTCGCTAGTTGCCGTCCTGTGTACTTGCGTTCCTGTTCCAGTACTTGTTCCTGCGTTCCTGTTTCCCTGTGTCTTCCAGTGCTCCTATGTTCCCGTAGTCCTTCTGTGTTCCTGTTCCGTTTCCCAGGTAGTACTTTTCAGATAGATACTCGGTACTGACCTCAGCTAGCCTCTGACTACGCTTGGACTGACTCACGGTATTGACCTCTGCTTGCCTCTGACCACGTTTGGACTACTGCCTGGAACTGACCTCTGCCTGCCTCTGACCACGTTTGGACCTCTGCTTGGAACTGACCTCTGCCCGCTACTGGCCACGCTCGGACTGATACTTGGAACTGACCTTTGCTTTGGCTGACCACCCTCGGATGGATACACTGGCTTTGACCCTTGCATTCCACTCAGACACTCTTTTTGCTACTCCCGTGGCCACCAGGCCTGCCTGCTCTGACATCATCCGCGGCCTTCTACCAGCTAGACCACTAGGCCTTGGCTATCCTGACCGGAGGACCTTCGGTTCCTGCTCTGTTCCAGTGGTCTCTGGTAACCTCTGTTCCGGTCTAGCTCAACTGTTCTACAGTAGCCGCACACCCTTGCTTGTGGTGGGCACACCTCTCCGCTGCCTCTCCGGAAGATCCTCTGAGGCCCACCTAAGCCCAGGCGGTCCGGGTACCGAAGGGCTCAACCCGCAGAAACCCCGGACTATTGTTGGTGAAACTCCAGCTAGCCTCTATCTCCTCGTGTGCTCCGCCTCCTAGTGGCAGGTGCTCTCTGGGAACCCTCAGGGGGCCTTACCAATCCTGCACCAGGCCAAGGGTCCTATTATGTACTAACAAGCCGTTAAGCCCGTTAAAACGGGCTACATCCCTCTGTCTCTCACCTCCCCCCTCTTCACCACCCCCTACCTCCCTCCCACCCACTCAGTCCCTCCCTCCCACTCACTCTCCCTCTCCCTCCGTCCCACTCCCTCCCTCCCTCCCTCTCACTCTCCCTCAGTCCCACTCCCTCCCTCTCACTCTCCCTCAGTCCCTCTCCCTCAGTCCCACTCCCTCCCCCCCCTCCCTCTCCCTCTCACTCTCCTCCCCCTCCCCCTCAGTCCCACTCCCTCCCCCTCCCCTCACTCTCCCTCAGTCCACCTTCCCCTTCCCTCAGTCCCACTCCTCCCCCTCCTCTCCCTCAGTCCCCCTCCCTCCCCCCCTCTCCCTCTCACTCTCCCTCAGTCCCACTCCCTCCCCTCTCAGTCCCACTCCTCCCTCCCTCCTCCCTCTCCCTCCCCCTCCCCCTCTCAGTCCCCCTCCCTCTCCCTCCCCCCTCTCCCTCTCCCTCTCTCTCCCCCTCACTCAGTCCCCCCTCTCACTCAGTCCCACTCCCTCCCTCTCACTCCGTCTCACTCCCTCCCTCCCTCTCACTCAGTCCCACTCCCTCTCTCTCCTCCCCTCTCACTCACCCTCCCTCCCTCTCCCTCCCTCTCTCTCTCCTCCCTCGTTGCCCCGCTGCCACCCGCCGCCACTCACCTCACGCCCTCCGCTCCACCCGCCCCCCGCTGCCACCCGCCGCCGCTACCACCGGCCGCCGCTGCTGCCACTCAACGCCGCCGCCGCCGCTGCCTCTGGACGACGCCATTTTTTTTCTTTTTTGTCTGGCTCAGACCGACGTGCTCGCCCGCACATGCGCGGTAGAGCTGGTCTCTACTGCGCATTTGCGGCACGTCGGTCATCCTTCGTTTATTAGGTAGGATAGAGCCAGTTTATATTGAATCCGGTATTCAGTCGGGAGCTAGTGCAAGATCTGAAGTGTTGGAGGGATTTGTTCATGTTTATGTGTATTTGTAAGTAGCCTTGCGGCAGAATTTTGAATTGGCTGAAGTGGTGTAATGGTAGTATGTGGGAGGCCGATCTACAAAGTGTTGCAGTAGTCGAGTGAGGTTGTTAAGAAGCTGTTTAGTGGAAAATACTGTTTGGAATTTCTGGAGAAAGAAAATTGTGTGTTATTCAAAGCCTGGGCTTGAATGTCTGGATGACTGCATGTGAAGTGGGCTTCTAACAAGCTTTGGATACAGTAGATAAATTAAGCTGGAGCAACATGTGGGAAGTAATCCTTGCTCCATTAGAGGATGTTTGACAAAGACTGTAAAAGCCAAAGAATACCTTTTGGGCTTAAGAAAAAAAGTGGGAAGCTAATCAGATAAATACTGCTAAGCCATATGAAGATAAGACGTTCAGGGTGTATATCTCTTTGGGAGTTATTGTTGGCTACAGCAGGAAACCATTAGTTTACTAAAAGAGTATTTCAACAAAGACAATTTTTATTCCCTTTGCAAGACAGAATTCTGGAGGATTTTTATAATGCCTGCTGCCTTATTGTGAAGTTGTTTTTTTTTTCCCCGTAACTGAATATACAGGCCGCAGACCCTGGTAGCAGTTTCAGACTGCAGTCTCGGGTTGTATATACCTGGCAGGATGCATACCCTGCAGTGCTTCTAGAAAACTGTTGAGAAGCCCGGGTGTGTGAGTGGCTCCATGACAGAGCGCTGCATAGAAGCAGAGGGAGGTAGAGTGAGAAAGAGCCCGTGCAAGCTGAATCAATATCCTTTTTTGTTGCTGAAAATCCTCGAGAATGCCTGTGCATTTAGGGGTAGATTTCATAAGGTGTGCGCGCGCGTCCATGTGCACGCGGTTCCCGGCACGCACACATCGGCAGGCTGCTTTTATATGCGTATGTTATAAAATCCGATGGCCGCGCGCCGGATTTTATAATCCACGCGCGTATGTGCAGGCAGCGCATGCAATGGGGGGAGAATTTACGCAAGCTCCGCGTGGCGATGCATTCGGGCTTTCTGCAGTTCCCTCCCAGTCCGCTCTTTGAAAGTTTGGAACTAACATCAAAAAACAACACAGAGAAGAGGAATTTACTGTGCAACACATTTACTGCTTGGAATAATTCAGTAACATAACTGATAAGTCTTGCATTGTTTGATTTATTTTATTCACTACTGACATATGTGTTACCAAATGTTGTGAAATATTTTATGCCAATTGCTAGAGTTTGTTTTTTATTAAAATTGCTTCAACTTAAAAGAAAAGAAAAATATATTTGAAGTGTTACAATAACAAATTGTCATTTCTTCCAAACAAATATGACTTGAATCTTGTTTCCCGTCTCTACCTCCGAGAGACTCGATCGGGTGGGTTTCATGCCCCCTTTAATTTAAAGATCCTGAAAGGGAAAAGTTCCTTTTTTTTGTGGCTGCCAGCAAGAGAATACATCTTAGAAAAACCTATCAAACTATCAACCATAACATTCTCCCTCTGTCACCGTTGTGCGGAAAGGATTTGCTGTTCCTCTGGGTGTTAAAACATACAGAGATGAAAAGAGAACATGAGAGAATTAACACGCACATCTGCAGTTCTGTAAGGGCATGCACAGCGCATTCATTAATTCACTTCAAACGTAGACATTAGCTAACACCCAGATAAATGCACATACCTCATACGTATTAACACTAATAATGGTTGTACATAGGTCCCAAAGTAACTTGTCCAAAGTTAGGTGTGTCAATGGACGCTCCACGTTTGGATCGCTGGTCACCGTTAACCACTAGGGCCACTCCTCCATTTTCCCCATTGTGTTGAAGAAAGCTTACTGGAGTTGATCGCTCTTCCTTCCCATCTAATGGACCCTTGCTCTTTAAATGGGGTATTTATTATTTTAGGAATAAGATTGTTATTGTTCGTGTGAGCTTATAATTAGAGAATGTGACTCGCACACAGTGTGGTCTCTGCCCTTTCCGACATTTGCTTGACTCTAGAACCATACATGTATACAATACAATGGAATGGTTTGGTGTGCCCCTGTAAACGCTCGGATTCCTGTGCTGAAAACCCAGCTCTGTAAGTTGTATTACTTACATAGAGCACACCCAGGGCAGTGCAATAAGGGGTGCCCAAACATGGACTCCCATTTCAGGCGTGCAGTAATAGCATCTGATGCAGCAAGGAGATCAGCGCATCTAAAACGCACACCCTAGCAAACGCGTGCCGGATAGCACCACTGCATTTAAATTCCATGTAAATGAAGAGATTAGCTCTTACCACCCAACGCACATTATTTTACGTGGGAAAATGGTGGAGTAAAATGTACTCGCAGTCAAGGGCACATGAGGAACATAAAAACTGTGGCCCTCTCTATTGCGATAAATATGCCCCTTGTAGGGTAGGGTTGTTTAGCGAGATTAGTATAAGATTTAGTTATCTGGGGTTAGAACAAAAAATAAAAAGATGTATGTAGAGAGCAGTGGAGCAAAGCATAATGATTAGCTAAAGGACATCTTAAAATCGTGGGTGATTCCTTTCCCTTTTGGTAAATACGCATTGCAGATTTCCGTAATTTCATGTAAACGATACACTTTTGTTAGGAACGCACAATTTAGACATCCGTGCACCCAATGCAATAAACTTTTGAGCGCCAGAAAAACAGATTTCTCCTTAGCACGCTCTTTTTTGTACACAGCTCCACTTTCTTTCTCCTTTAAATATTGCATTTAGGATATGGATGCGTGCGCATTAGGAAAATGGGTGCTCAATATCAGCACTTGGTTTTTGCTGCATCTTATTGCATGGGCCTGACAGTCAGGAAGTAAGTCCATGTTCTGATTGAGAATACAGAAGTCCTTAAATAAACAAGTAGGGAAGGCCATACACTCAGAGCGTGAACAGATGATATTTGTGTTCTTTTCTTTATGGGACCTTGGCAGAAAATCTAACAGTGTCCTCTGCCTCTCCTCCAAGTCAGCCATGCGTCCTGTGCTGTGTGGCTGACCACTGACTCCATTAACCCCTGCAATGGCATCTGGTCCCAGAGTACTGCACTAGTCAGGATGGACAGATGGATGAGACCAGGATGTAAGCCATTTGGCATTTTCTTGTAAAAAGAATGCTTAAAAATGATTTTTTCAAATGTGGCTATGGGAATTTATTTTTTTTTTTTTGCATATTGCCCTGAATGGCCTTGAATTCATCTGTAACATCATCTTTGGAAAATTCTTTTGTTGGTCTGCAGTGAATCCAGTTTTCTCCAGGGCTACTAAAGCTTTCTTACCATATAATACCAGTTTAATAATTTTTTTGTTTCCTTTGCTTGAAAATAGTGACTAGTGAACAAAGCAGAGGATGATAGTGTAGGAATAATAACTATAAATGTCACCACCGTCTGTAGAGCAAAATGGATTCTTACTTCAGATTTGGACCCATGGCCTGTGTTTCAGAGAAATACAGAGATGCTGAACTTCTGACAAAGCTGCAATACGTGACTGCCTTAACTCCTGTGCCAAGCACATTATTTGCCTAAGCCGCTGTTAAAGAATGAAATCTTCTCTCAGCAATTAGAGAAGGGACAAGAGAATGTGGGCCTGCTGTGTGTATGTGAGAGGAGACAGACCTGAAGCTTCAGACAAGCTCAGAAGTACCTGGCAACCCAGCTTCCAATCCCAAGAGGAGACTTTAGCAGATCCAAGTCAACTCCCAGGTCAGCTGTTGCGCTGCAATGGGAAAGAGCACCAGGGGGCGCTCCCCAGCGCGGGATGAGAGTTGTGTGCCTTGTGGAGAGAGGGTCCTTAGGAACCCTCTCTCCGCAAGGGCACACAGCTGGAGAACCGAAGGCCTCCACCGGACCTGCACGCTTCCGTGAGGCCACCAACACAATGGTGATCTCTGGGTGGTCCTCCAACCACTCCAAGCCCTTTCGGACCTGCCACTGGGTACCAGCAAGAAGCGGCAGGCCAGACAGAGGTCAAGGGCGGACGGAGACATCGGACACAGGACGAAGACTCAGGCGTTGAGGAAGACTCAGGCAAAGCAAGGCAAGTTAAAATCAAGTAGTTAAAAGTCCGGAACTTTCAGGCAAGCAATGTCCCTCCGGCGCCCTACACAGCCCAGCTGGGCTGGTCGCAGACCACACAAGAAGGCATCAGAACCAAAGAAATCCAAGGACAGGGTGGAATGGACAGGCGGGCAAGGGCCCTCAGGCTCCCTACTCAGCCCAGCCAGGATGGTCGTGGACCACAGTGAAGAACAAGGCCTGCCCACGGAAGAACAGACATCAGACTTACGGACATCCAAGGCAAGGCAGACATCGGACATCAGGAACAAGGCAGGTCTGATGAGGGACGAGAAGACACCTTGGCGCCGTCAGATGGAAAGACCCACCAGTGCCCTATACACCCCAGTGGGGGTGGTCGCGGACTACTGGGCCACTATGTGCCCTACACAGCCCAGCCGGGCTGGTCATGGACCACGAGGGACGGGTCAGAGCGGAGCTGAGGACATCTGGACAATGGACGAGGACATCAGGGCTGGACTGGGACATCAGGATACAGAAGACATCAGGACTGGAATGGAACATCAAGACAAAGACAAGAGAACAGGAACAATGATGACGAGGGATCCCAAGACGAATAACAGGAATGCCAGCAGGAGCGGCGAGCAGGATTCCTGAAGAGAACAAGCTCCTTGCGAAGGCAAGGCATGACTGACCTGAGGAGCCTTTTGTAGGCAGAAGAGGCGGATCCAGGAAGTGATGTCATCAGGGTGGACCAGGGGGCCACTCCCTCACTGGCTCTTTAAATCAAGAAGGGAGGTGCAGCCCCACAGCTAAGGAAGGAAGGAGGAAGTGGTGCAGGACCCAGGACAGTGGCCCTGCTGAGATGCTGAGAAGAGGAGTGCAGGAGCTGGAGCTGGGCCGTGCAGGCCCCGATGTTGAAGGTGGTGTCCAGCTGCAAAGAAGAGATCGGGGGGCAGCTCCAGCCGCCAGGAGACCCTGGGGACTGCGGCATCTGGGCTGCGCCAAAGCGGATGACGTCAGCAGCCCTGGCTGCGGAGGAAGGAAGCTGGCTCGCGGCGGCTCCTCACCGTGCTGGAACTCCAGGGGCGGCTCCATGCCGCGAAGAACACAGGCACCGGCAGGGACGGGCCTCTCTGCCGTCCAAGGATCCCCAGTAGTGGCTCCAGCCATGAAGAGAACACGTCGGGCAGCTCAGACCTGCCGCGCAGGGCAGGAGATGACCGCGGCCCCTGGGCCGCGGAGGAGGATGACAGCGGCAGACTGCTGCGCTGCCGAGGGAACAGTTGGTCTGGCAAGGTAAGAGGCCTCCCGTAGCTCCGGCCGCGGGAGGAATCGTAACACAGCTGCCATGCGGCAGAAGGTTGGAATTCTGGGAGGAAGCATCCAAGCTGGAGGGTCAAACAATTGAAGTGAAGAAAGAAGAACCAATCAGTTCTTCCCTGTTCTCATATGCATGAAGCTACTGAATTTGCATATTTTATCTCTTAAAATCAGTTTTAAAGAGGGGATAGGGGCTCGGCTAAGAAGATGCCATTCACATCAGCAAGGAGCCACCCGAGTCCTTGCTTCCAGCCCCGCCCTGCAGCTAAGCTGGCAGCTGAGGTTCCGTGTCCTGGAACACTGCCCATAAGAGCATCTCAAGAGCTGCTATTTTAGCCAGAGTTGAACTTTGCCTGGTTCTTCTCAAGGAACTAGGGGAGTCCCCTGCCCTTCATCCACATACAGAGACCCACAGCCTGATTCCTGGTGACAGAGACAGCGTTCGGGACTCCCAGCTTCTTGCGCAGCTCAAGGGTCAAGAGTCCAGAAAGTGACGAGACGGAGGGGATTCAATATCTGGGTTTTGATTAAGGGCTAGTCAGTTAGAACTGTTTACCTTTTATAAGCAAGTTCCAGCTAAAGTGATGAGTTATGCTTCTTCTGATTTATTCATACCTACCATAAGAGTTAAGCATGTATTATACGTTTCTAAGATCGCTAAGTTGTTAATGTTTATTTTGGTAACCTAAGGCCTTAAAAATCAGTTTCTAACCTGAGACAATCAAATGTGATTTCCTGGATTGATCGGGACGTATATAGGTAAAATAAGTGTTAATTTCTGCTCACTGCTAGTGCCCATAGGGAGGGGAAAGAAGGCAGTATCCAGACTGCAGCTTACGCATATAAATCCTTGCAATACAATAAGCACATTAAAAAAATAAAAATAAATAAAAAGACTATCTTCCCGTGATATTCCCTGCAAAATATTTGCCATTTCTGTCAGCGATAAGACATTTTTCTTCCGCAGGCATTTTTACAGATTTAAGTGAATTATCCTCATTCAAAAAGGCAAACCTGTCACCTCAAGTGATTCAGTTCCTCTGACTCTCACAGTGACTGTTTCCTAAAGAGTAACATATCGCCGGGACTGGATGGCATTCATCTCAGAATTCTAAAAGAACTAAAACATGTAGAGCCCAATATTGAGTAAGTGGCAAGTTATACAGCTAAAGTTAGCCAGATAACTTGTCCCATATACTCAGTGGAATAAATGTCCTGCTAAATTTACTTCCCTAAAGTTATCCGGCTGCATGTAGATATCTTGTTAAGCAGTGCTGTGAAAGTAAAAACAAAGAAAGAAAGTGAAGGGGCCTGTGTCCCGATTCTCATTCTGCCCTCCTCCAGGTACCACACAGACAGTATCAAAAGTGATTTCACGGCTCTAGGAGAGAGGGTAAAGCAGATCAGTGCACAGGTGGTATTCTTCTCCATCCTGCAGTTATTATTTGTGATAATTGTGGGTGGATCCTTGGGCCGGTGGCAGATGACCATGCCCACGGGGGAGGATCCCGAGAGGGACCACCGGTCAGGCTCAGAGTTAGGAGACAGACATACACTAGTTCTTATATTAAACAGTATATTGAACCACCAGAGGTGGCAGTAGTGAGCTGGAAGAGCCCGGCTGGGCTGTAGTCCCTCAGGCACTGGAACAGCGATCCCAGGAAGGCTGAGCTGTAGAGAAACTGAAATATAGTGAGTAGGCAGGGTAAGCAGAGTTCAGGAACAGAACCTTGATGGTAACACTCACACTGTAGTCTCTTAGAATAGCCCAGAGGATGGAATGAAGTAGGCCCTCGAGGAGTGAGTACCTGGTTCCAGGGAAAGCTCTGAGAGAGAGATGATAACTCACTGGTGTTGTAGGCAGCGGTGACTTCCTGGCAGAAGTTATATTCAGTAACAGGTCCGGGAACGTGGGCCCTCGAGGAGCAAATACCGGTTCCAGACTGTGACCTGAAAAGCAAGAGAGAGAGCGAGGCCCCCGAGGAGCGGGTACCCCTGGTAAGGTCCGAGGAGGCAGAGTAGCAAGGTATGCAGAGAGCGAATCCCATCCGCAGCGATACCTGGAGGAATCCCCCTTGCTAACTCGAATAGCTAGCAAAAACGAAGACCTTAAGTATCCGGTGGAGATGATTTCATCTCAGGGGGACGCCCCTGAGGTTCGTGCCACAGCTGGTACTTCAGTCGGGGCCGCGTGCGCCCTTAGGCCTCAGGAGAACATGGCAGAAGGCAGCGTCTAGCCGGTCCGGGAACGCCGGAGGAGGTCAGCAAGATGACGCCACGGCAACCAAACTTCCATCAACCCAGGAGGGAGTCGCCAAGGAGGTAAGGTGGGCGGAGTGGAGACGTCGGGCAGCAACGGTCGCAACACCTGCCAATCAAGGATAAAGGCCCAGGCGGGGAAGCTCGCATTCAGAACGTAAGGGGCTCCCTGGATGGTGTCCATGAGAGCATTTTGGCTTCCTGGACCATGGGATGATGGGGTTAGAAAAGGGGCACAGCTTTTTCCAGCACTGACTGGCAAACCACCTGAGGAGGAATTTAAACTAGAATCACTGGGGTAGGTAAAACAGTAAATTACTTGCATAGAAATGGGGGAAAAAAGGGCAATATCTGGAAAGCTACGTTGTACACTAATGCTCATACTATGGGAAATAGTCCCGGATCTACAGGCAAACGTGGAAAAAGCTGATTTGGATGGAGATGCTGTCATGGAGATGTGGTACATGGGAAAACCATGACTAGCATATAATTATAGCAGGCTACAATCTACTCAGGAAGGAAGGGAGGAGGCATGGCAGTATATATATAAAAAATAATATGAAAGCAACAGAACTGCAGGCTTATGAGGTAAGGAGGAGGCACTGTGGGCTAATTTGGAAAGAGAGAATAGAGCATCTATTTATATTGGTGTAACACATAGACTCTCCATCACAGACAGAAGAAATGGAGAGAGATTTAATGAAGGATGTGCTATGAAAGGGGAGGAGCTATTGCTAGGGGATTTCAATCTGCCGGATGTTGATTGGGACATCCCAACTGCAGTGTCTTCTAGAAGCAGGGAGATCCTGGAATATCTGCAGGGAGAACTGTGCTGTCCACGGGTAATGGAACCCACGCGGAAGGGGGGCGATACTGGACCTGGTGCTTACCAACGGGGAGCATATCTCTGATGTTGTAGTGGATGATCACCTGGGATCCAGTGATCACCTGATGGCGTGGTTCAGTATCAGAGCACAGTAGATGAAGGTTCATTCAAAGGCGAGGTTCCTAGATCATGTCAACTAACTTTGCTAATATGCTGGGAGCACCTCAAGGAGTTGTTAGCTGAATGAGAAAGTTTACTGGAAGTAGAACAGTGGGCAAAATTAGTAAGAGGAGATACAAGGGCAAATAACCTTTTTACTAAGAAAGTAATTAAGACGAGGAAAGAAAGCCTGCTATGTAGCTGAAAAGGTAAGGGAGAACAGGTTAGCATTCATAAACTACAAGAGATCGCAGAAAGAGGAAGACAAGCTGGAAAAGTAATCAGGAATGCAAAAATTCAAATGGAAGAAAAAACAGGAAAAAGGAGTGGCGAGACTGTTTTTAGATACGACAGTGATGGAAGACAGTGTAAAAATGGCATTGCGAGGCTCAGAGGTGAAGGGGAGGAATATGTAGAGGCTGATGAGGAAAAAGAAAACTTCTTAGCAAATATTTCACTGTGGAACACAAATACTATTGGACGTGAGGTCAACCTCAATTGGTTTTCAAGAAAGTGTGTTTGTGAGGAGCTAACGTAAAGTAGATAAGTCGATGCATTTTCAGTGCTTGTTTAGGGTCAGGAGTAGCTCCAGGGGGCTGGAGATGAGTGGATACAGTTCTCTTACTCATAAAAGTAGAAATATGAAGGATGCCGGGAACTGCAGGCCAGATAATCTGAGCTCTGTGGTGAGCAAATTAATGTCATCGCTGCTAAAACAGAGGACAGTGCAGTTTTGGAATCCAATGGGTTGTAAGGACCGAGGCATCATGATTTTAACAGAGGTAGATCTTAGGTATGTGATAATGGCAGCTGGCAACTGGTGTAGAAACATATTATTTTAATGTTATATTGTATTTTGTTTTACAATTGTTCACCACTTTGAGCATTTTTAACAGTAAGGTGATTAATTCATGCTATAAATACATAAGTAAAATGTGACAAATGAGGCCCTTTTTGGTTTATTCTAAATGAAACAAACCGAAAATAGCCTCTGATGAAAATACCACAACTTTTCAGGTATTTTCGTATTTCTGTAATTTAAAAAAAAAAAAAAGACTTCCGGCAGAACCCGGCCTTGGCCTAGTCCAATTGCTGAGGCTTAGGCCTGACTTCGGTATCTAGTCTCATGCTGGGTCCCATTCCCGAGGCCCAAGCCCGTGTCTCACCACCAAGATCTGAGCTTGGGCCTGGGCCTAGGCCTAGCTCAAATACTGAGGTACAGCTCAGGGCGGGTCCTATTATAGAGGACCAGGACCAGATCTTCCACCATTTTATTAGATTGACTAAAAATGACGCTATCTGCCCAAAGGATGCACTGCAATGACACCACTGCGGCATCTTCCAACCAAGCAGATGGCGCCATTTTGATGTACAGCTATACATTTAAAGGCCGTACATCAAAATGGCTCCATCCGCTCAGGAAGAAGGCATCACAGTAGTGTGTCCTTCAGGTGGACAGCATTGTTTTTAGTCAATGGAAAAAGAAAGAAGACAGAGGAAGGCACAGGCATAGTCTTCCAGGCCTAGGCATGGGCATGAGCAGCAGGGCTCAGCATTTATGGTGGGGCCCAGGCACCAGGCCAATGCCTAGACCTGGGCCTTAGCGATGGAACCTGGCCTGGGGCTGGGCCCTGGCAACAGGTCTAGACCTTGGCGACAGGACCCGGCCTTGAAATAGGCCTCAGTGTCAGGCCTGGACCTCTGCAATGGGACCTGGGTTTGGCCCAGATCCTGGCATCTGGCCCAGGTCTCTACAATGGACAGACCCGACATTGGGGATTGGGCCCACATCTTGGCGATGAGACCCAGCTTCTAGCCAGGCCCCAATGTCAGACGTGGACCTTGGTTATGTGACCTGGTCCTAACCCATTTTTTCTTATACATTGATTTCTTCCCCCATTGACTTCAGTGTAAAATGAAAAAAAAAAACAAACAAATGAAGCAGCAAAAGCAGTTTTTCATTTGCCACAAACCTGACGAATGACTGTGACCTATGAAATGAATGAACAAACAGAAAAAGATTGTATGACTCTCCACACCCCTAGCAGATCTTGTTAAATGAATCTGATTGGTTTCTTTAACTAGATGACCAGAGAGTTGGATCAAGGGAGAGCACTAGGTGTAGTGTACTGGGATTTCAGTAAAGCCTTTGACACGGTTCCACATAGGCAACTTATAAATAGAGCACCTTTGGTATAGGACCTAGAGTGACTGACTGGGTTAGAAATGGGCTGAATGGAAGGCAACAAAGGCTAGTGGTAAATGGAGTTCACTCTGAGGAGGGGGGAGTTACTAGAATGTGGCTCAGGGATCGGGCCTTGGACTGGTTCTTTTCAACATTTCTGTAAGCGACAGAGCGGAAGATTTGTCGGGTTAAAGTTTGTCTTTTTGCCAACGATATCAAGATCTGTAACAGGGTGGACAGCCGGGAAGGTGTGGAAAACATGAGGGGGGATCCAGCAAAGCTCGAGAAATGGTCTAAGGGCTGGCAGCTAAGATTTAATGCTAAAAAAAGGCAGAGCTATGCATTCAGGCTGCTAGAACCCAAGGAAGAGATACAGTATTGGGGGGAAATTCTTTTAAGCACAAAAAAAAAAGAGTGGGATCTGGCGGCGATTGTATCTGATGATAAAATGATGACAAAGACCAGAAAGATGCTTGGCTTCAGAGGAAGAGGAATGGTCAGCAGAAAAAGGGAGGTGGATATTGCCCCTGTATAGGTCCCAGGTGAGACCTCACTTGGAATATGGAATACTGTGGAGACCGCACCTTCCAAAGAATACAAACAGGATGGAGTCGGTCCAGAGGAGGTCACTAAAATGGTCAGCGGTCCTGTTGAAAAGCATATGGGAATAGACTTAAAGATCTAAATATGTTCACCCCTAGAGGAAAGTCAAGATAGGGGAAATACGAGAGAGACATTCAGATATCTCGAAGGCTTCCACGCACAGGAGGTGAGTCCTTTTTCAATGGAAAGGAGGCTCTAGAACGAGGGGTCATGAGAGAAGGTACAAAGGGGGTAGACGCAGGAGTGATCTTAGGAAATATTTCTTTACAGAGGCATGGAACGGCCTCCCAGTGTAGGCGTTGGACACTAAAATAGTATCAGAGTTCAGGAAAGGATGGGATAAGTACAGAGAATCTAAAAGGAAGGAGAATTATAATGCTAAATTAATTGGACAGATGGGCAGACTGGATGGGCCATTTTTATGTTGTCATGTTTCTGTGTTTTTACATTGTCAGTCAGGGTGTTTTAAAGTTCATTAAAAAAAAAATTGCCAATCTCTTTTCATAGCTGTTTGTCATCCTTTTGAGGTCTTGGCTTGCCCTTTTTTTTCGCTTTGGTTTTAAAATTACCCTCCACAGTATAGTCTTAGGAACCCTAGGTTAACAGTAATTAAATTTTCTTTAAGTGTTGTAAAATGTGTAAATCTGTTTTATGGTCATTTAGCTTCACGGAAACTAAGAGCAGCAGGGGATCAAGAAGATAAAATGTCAACACAAAATTCAGAGGAAAAACCTGCTGAGTCTTTAACTGGTCCTTCTCCAGTCCTGCCTCATGAAAGCAAACTTAATATGTTTCTCAAGCCACATTGCGCTGCAAGGTGAAGGTTATTCTGGTGCTATATGTGGCATGATCTATACCAGGGGTTCTTAACTCAGTCCTCGGGACACACCTAGCCAGTCAGGTTCTCAGGATATCCACAATAAATATGCATGCAGATCTATCTCATGCATACTCATTGTAGAAATCCTGAAAATCTGACTGGCTACTTGTGTCTCAAGAACTGAGTTGAGAACCCCTGATCTACACAATGGGAAAATCTCTTATCTACTTAACATTGTAGGGTGGCACTACATTGAGGACAGTCAGCAATATTCAGTGCATGTTTGTCTGCAGCCCAAATTTAAACACAGACAGCAGACTGGCCTGGCAGCTCAGTGACAGTGGTTTGCATTGCCAAGTGGAAGTTTCCTGCTTCAGTCTCCCAGTTGGGTGCTCCACTCCCTGACTCAGCTGGAGATGCCACATCTGTCCAGATGGTCAGTAATTTTGTTTCCAGAATAGCTCCTACCATTATGCCTGGTACTGACGTAAGGCTTCGCGGCTGTAGTTTCCTCTGGAACATGTTTTAAAAATGGGCGTTACGTTGGCCACCCTCCAATCCTCAGGTATTATACCTTATTTGAATGAGAAGTTAGATATTACTAGTAACAAGTCTGCAGTTTCATTTTTGACTTCTTTCAGAACACCGGGATTATACCATCCAGTCCTGGTAATTTGTTACTCTATAGTTTGTCAGTTTGCTATATTCTATCTTCCTGGTTCACTGTGATTTGATTCATTTCCTCTAAATAATCACCCCCAAAGAATGTTACTGGCATAGGTATCTCCCCAACACCTTCTTGAGAAAAGACTAAAGCAAACAATTCATATAGGGGCAGATTTTATAACCTGCGCGCGCGGCCTACATTTGTGCGCGCTACCTGGCACGCACAAATGTACACCCAATTTTATAACATGTGTGCGCGGCCGCGCGCATGTTATAAAATCCGGGGTCGGCGCGCGCAAGGGGGTGCACACTTGTGCACCCCCTTGCGCGTGCCGAGCTCTAGGGGAGCCCTGATGGCTTTCCCCGTTCCCTCCATGGGAACTTTCCTTCTGCTCCTCCCCCACCTTCCCCTCCCCCATACCTTTATTTCAGGAGTTACGCCTGGCAGGCGTAACTTGCGCGCGCCGGCCGGCTGCCGGCGTGCCATCCCCCGGCACGGCCGCTGCGCCGGAGGACTCGGGACCGCCCCCGGCCCCGCCCCTTTTTCAAAGCCCCGGGACATGCGCGCGTCCGGGGGCTTGCGCGTGTCGCCGAGCCTATGCTCGCACAAGAGCGGGTTTTTGGGGTTACGCGCGTAACCCTTTGAAAATCTGCCCCATAGGTTTTCTGCTGTGGCCTTCTCTTCCCTGAGCACTCATTTGAGCCCTTGGTCATCTAGCAGACCAATCAATTCCCTCACTGATTTCTTACTTCAAATATACCTGAAGTTTTTGTTTTGAGTTTTACCTCTCTGGCAAGTTTCTTTTCAAATTCTCTTTAGGTGGATGAAACCGGAAGTATTTATTTTGTAATGATATTTATAATCCACCTCCCTGGACGTCAAAAGGTCATAAGGTCATGTATAACATGAAAGAAAAAAAAACCACAACAAGCAGTGCAGTATACACTCCAGTTCAACCAACCAGGGGCTGGTTTACTAGAAACCAATAGGAAAATCATCTAGGCAGAGATGTTGGCCAGTGTGAAGACTGGTACAAGTTTGGATGTGATTTCTGAACCAGTTTAGTGGCGGCTGAATATCTGGTCCTATTCAGTGGCCACCACTTAGCTGGATAAGTACTTCTCCGGCTATGTATACAGCCAGACAAGTGGGGACGGGATATGGGGAGGAGCTACCTAACTGGCTAACTTAGAAGTGGATAAGTTAGACCTGCTCAACAGCAGCTCTAAAGTGAGCTGGATAAAACGTTTCCGACTAACAAGCAATTTTTACAGGGATATTCAGCAGCATAACTGTGCTGCTGTGAATATTCCTTGCAAGTTAGCTGGATAAGTCTCATCCAGCTAACTTACTGAACCGCATATCTGAATATATACCCCTCGGATTTTAGAACTGGTTCACGAACCTCTCTATTGTTGTTTTATTTGTACTGGAATTTTACATTATACTCATTCCAAGAATAACTTGAAAGATAAGGAAATGAAGATTACGTAAGAGAGACATAAACAGCAGTAGTATTAATAAAAACAAATCAAATCACCATAACTTCCTCTCTAGCCCTGAATAATTGGAGGGAGATCCAATAAGGAAAATAAAGGCGCAGATAGTATAGAAATAGAAGAAAATAAAAATACTGCAGATACAAAAAGGTGATCCATAGCTATCGAAATCATTTAGAGTGCCTAACACTGTCACCCCTGAAACCCAACCCAGGGCTCTGCTGCCTCCTTGATAAAGGCTTTGTTATTTGGGAAACTCCTGAATTGCTCTGGAACATAGAAAATAATATAGCAGTTAATTAGAATATTTTATCAGACCTTCACAGGGATACCTCCTCAGCACGCTGACGAAACTGCCTTCTCTTATTCTTTCTGGCTTCGCACGTATCTCGAAAACAACTTGCACTATTATTATGTCCAAAGAACAGTTTTGTCCTTATTATGAAAAAAATAACTTCCGGGTCCATTATTGCCTGCCCCTAAAACACAATTAGGCCACCAGACCTTGCCATCCCATTCTAGAGGCCTTTCCAACATTTTGCTTAGATTTAAATTGCCCACTGACGGAGCTCCCCCTCTCTCTTCTTTGGGAGATCGCTCACCTTGCTAGTGGGAGGAATTTGCCTCTGAATGTACACTCAGAATGCCCAATAGATTTTTTTTTTTTAAGCATTTCTGCTGGCAAGACATTGGAGGGGTTTCAAGAAATTGCTAACCCTTGAGTCACCAGGGTCTGATTTTCAAGCTTCTCCAGTTTGTTTCTTTTTTGTGCATGGCCTTGCTAAGCTTGGTGGTGGTTGGTGTATTGTCAGGTCAACGCTGGACACCTAATGAGAGGTGGTGAAGGCTGTGTCCTGCTCCTGGCTGGGCTTGAAGATATATTGGGGGGGGGGGGGGGGGGGGGCAGAACTGGACAGCCAAGCGCTTATTTTTATTTCAGAACCGAAGGGAATCTGGGAGCCATTTCGTTTAAATACAGGTGTGAGGGAGGGGACTAAGAGTTGGCAAGAGCAGTTTTCTTAAACTGCAGTGCGTGTTGGGAGGGAGGGTAACTGGGGCCGCTGGGATTGTATTTTTGAATGCACTGAGCGTGGGGTAGGTGTTATGACCGCCGGCCACGGCAGTCCGCGACCGGGGCCGACTGTCATGGCTGCCGGTCGCGGCGGTCCGCGGCCGGGACCTAGCACCTACCCGCGGCGTCGGGTCTCTGCTGAGGCTCCTGCAGGAGCGGGGAGTCTCCAACGACTTTCTCCGCGTGGCCTGGGCCGCTGCTTGGCCGGGCCACGGGGCTCTGCTCCATGCTGTGACTCAGGAAGTGTCGTGGCTCCCTTCTGAAGCACCTCCTCCAGGTTTCTGTATTTAAAGGCAAGGTCTGCTCCTCAGACCTTGCCTTGGTATTGAGGTCTGTGCTCTGTTCCTGAGTTTGGTGTTCCTGGTTCCGTGCTTCGTCCCGCTTCTGCTTCTTCCTGTTGGATTGACTCTTGGACCCCTGACCTCGGACTGGTGGTGGTGTATTCTGGTATCGACTTGGACTGGCTCTGGACCCTTCTCCTTCTCTGCTCCTGGATCGGCTTCGGACCATTCTCCCGCCTGCTTCTGCGACGGGCTTTCGACCCTCCTCTGGACTTCGACCCTTGGACTGGATTAGGACTATTCTTCTGCTATACTCCCGGACTTCTCATGACCTGCTGGAGGCGCCAGCCGTCTGGAACCCACGACCTGCAGGAGGTCCCTGCATCCAGACCATCTTCATTCTTCAGGGAGTCGCCAAAATCCCAGCGGCCGGGTCCCTACGGGCTCCTCCGGGGGGGATCACGAGCTTCCAGGGTGAAGTCGTCCTCTCAACATCTTCAACAGGCCTCGCCATCTGACGGTGGAGACCGACGAGGGTTTTCTTCCTTCTCGGCAGCGCAGACTCTACCTCAGAACAAGGGTCCACTCTCCGGTTCATAACAGTAGGTGAGAGAAAGGTTGGGCAGGTGGGAGCATTTGGTTTTTTTTAATTACAGTAAGTGCAGGGTGAAAGGGAGGGGTGGATGGGTTGGAGCAGGTTTCCCTTTTTTTTTTTTTTTTTCTTAAGCAGAACGAGTGTGGGGTCGGGAGGGGGGGCGGGGAATCGGGGCAGGTTTTCCAAGGAATTAGCCAGCCAGGGCTGATTTCCAGCACCAACCCGCTACATTTGCTAAAACTATGGGAGGGGGCTGAAAACAGCTGCTCCCCGGTTCCTCTTTGGAAGAGGACTGCCCAGACTCGAGCCCTTGGCTCCAAATGTAGCCCTGGTAGTACAGGACAGGGCAGCCAGGCCAGTGCGTGGGGCAACGAGGAAGGAGAGTGTTATCCCCTCTGCCCGCCTCGCGGCGCCGGATTCCCACAGCTGGCCGCTAGGGCAAAGTTTAAACGGCTTAACTTCGCCTTCCTTCATTCCAGGCGTTCCAATGTCCCACGATATTCGTAGGCTAAATTGGTTTGGTGTAAGCCTGGGTGATTACTTAGCATTTCCCAGAGAGAGCGGTTAGAGCTTTCTCAGGGTTGCAAATTTAAATCTAAGGCAGGAAGATGCATTTGCATCCACAGCCCCTCAAGCTTGAGATGGCTTATCTGCTCTGATAAGGAGAGAGTCAAATTATTTGCAATTTGGGGAGCTGATTATTCCCTTTTAAGAATACTGAGTGAGGGTTGGCTTGGTGGAGTGGGGGGTGAAGGTAAAAGCTGTTGATGTAGAAATATCCCCAGCTGACTGCCAACCCCTTCTACATTTGTGGGGTTGGCAGTCAGCAGCTTGATAGTACATTGTTTTTAGTTTGTGTTATTTTGTAAACTGTATTATGTTGGCTATGTGATATGTAAATTTTTAAATATATAAATACCTTCTGTAACTGACTATAACTTGCCTTGAACTACCAATGAAAAGGCTTGCACTAAATCCAAATAAAAATAAAATAAAGACTTTTTAAGGCTGAAGGACGATAGACTTGTCTCTTGTTTTGTATTCTTCGTTTAGGGCCTAATTTACTAAGCTTTCCCCCCCCCCCCCCCCCCGCCCAATAGACAAAGAATGGGAACAAAGTATAAAAAAATTATTTATTTATTATTTATTTATTTAAAACATTTATATACCGTTTCACCAAATACATGAAATGACCGAAGCGGTTTACAATACATTTTCAAAATAAAACTAAAAATTAGCTATAATTAGAATTATAGCTAAATTAGAAGAAAGCATGCGAGTATTTACCATGTAATTTATGCGGGCTGTGACAGAAGTACCCCCCCCTTAATGCAGAACTTTCTTGTCTCCAGTTATTTGTTCCCATCTGCATTTTCCAATTTTTCTAACCCTCTGCATTCTCGTTTTCTTCTCTTCCTCTCTCTCTCTCTCTCTCCCTTTTGTCCATTTCTTATCCTCTTTCCCTTTTGTCCATCCTTCCTCCGTCCTCATCCTTTCACAATCTATTCGCCTGCTCTCAGAATTGACCCAATGTTGTTTGGTTAACGACAAGAGCAGGCAGGCGCAGGCGTCCCCTCCATGAATAATTCAGAACAAATTATTACACTTTACCGCAAAACCGTACACCCCCTTGTCACTCGGTTATCCAAGCCCTGTGGTGTCAGCCGGCTGGCATTTGACAACTCTTGTTCAAAGATACGGTCGGCTCCTTCGCGGTGACCTCTGTGACCCGCGAAATAGAAAACAAAGGAAAGGAAGGCGACTCAGCAGAACAATGATTTACTGAAAAGTGTTCAGGAGAAGGGCGACGGCGCTCCGAGAGAGAGCAGTCAATGAATTCACATGGAGATTTGCCAACCCTTGGAAAGGGGGGCGAAAAAAAATGGTTGTCAATCAAGACAACATGATATGACATCTTAAGCAGCCTATTGATCTCCTGCTCAAAATTCATGCGGGGTGGCGGCTTGTCATAAAACATTTAACAGCCTAAATCGATAAGAGTTGGCGGGGGTGCAGTGGATCTTTTCACTTCAGAGGCACGCTCCGTGCAGCCGTGCTCCCGAAATGTCACGGGTGACCGTGTGCTTCAGTTTACTCCAGCTTGCCAATAGACGTTAATAAGCTTTTTCTGCCATTAGAGCCCCATACTATAGAACAAGGCTGTCAGAAAGTGGTTTCGGCTCACCGACAGCTGACCTCTATAACTTTGCTGCCCTTTCTCAGCGTAATCCCAGGGAAGAAATCCAGTCTCTGGCTGGGAGATTTTCTGTTTCATGGTCCCTAAGTAGGAAGAGTTCTGTCAGAGATAGATAGTATTTCCTTCCAAAGATCCTGCCAAGATAAGAAGTAGGAGATGTGGTCTAGTGGTTAGGAGAGAGGATTGGTAAAGAAATATTTAAATGTCTTCCTAGGCCACCAAAACACAGCATGTATCCATGGGACGCATGAATTTTGTTATAAACATGGGAAAGCTGAGTTGCCTGTGATATGTGTAAGCTATAGGCTGATCCCTTATTAGTAAGTCTTTCCCTTTTTGAACAAGTCTTCCCGGGTGCGCTGAACGTCTCCCTCGTCTTTGGTTTCGTACATCTTTCCAAAGCACTTGAACTGCTGCTCCCTGGATCTCTACAGAGACCTGAAAATGTCTCTCTAGATTCTTTTTTTCCTACTGATTGCTACACTACACAAGCCAAAGTTCTTCATCCAGTTATCCATAAAAGGCTCGTGTCGCTCACACTGTCGTGTCTGTCTGTGGTCACCAAGGCCCACCCTGAACAGTGGAAGGTACACAGTGCAAAGGCGGTGACGCTCCGTCTGCAGAGCCCTGTCTCTCAGGCACACACATGCATGGGCGCGCGCACACACACACACACACACACACAGAAGGCTCTTCTTTTAATTTGTTAAGAAATTGAAAGAATATTTCTCTTTTCCCCCTTGCAACTGCCCGCATTGGGTCCGTTTTACCTGTGGGTTTTGCACTAGCCTTCAAATCAAAAGTATGTGAATACTTTCACTATGTCAGTTCTCCCAGGAAAACTACCGACGCCCCACCTAATCCTGCTAAGTTGTGTGGGAATTTTCAGCAAAGAAAAATACGCGCATGCTTTTGAAAATTCACAAGGGTATGTGTCCCTCCCCGACCTTTCCCCCTGGGAAGGCCTCTTCTCGCTGCGAGCAAAGTTCTGTGCCCAGTGGCACTGCCTGCATAACCTTACCCCCTGTAGAAAGGGTAAAGAATTGTTTTGAAAATGAACGCTCTTTTCTTTCCCCCGTTCCCCCCTTCTCTTCTTTGTAGTGGATTTGCTTACAGCTGCAGAGAACAGCTGTAAGCCTGCTTGAATCGCCGATCAGTCCGGGTGTGAATTTAGGGTCTTATGCTATAGTATCACTGCTCCCTTCTTCTGTCAGTCAATCCTCGGTTTAGCTCTTCCCAATCCTGACCTCTTGCTTGGTTTTGTTGTTGTTGTTGTGTCTTCTCTGCCCACTTTGTCTAGACTGTAGGCTCCCAGGAGCAGGGCCCATCCCTTCTGTATCTCTGTGCAGTGTGCATACGTCCGGCATGCGCTGTACAAATGGTCACAAATAATAATTTATTCACAGAGCAGGTGCTGCCTAGTCAGCGGCTGGGCACTCTTCCCCAATGGGTCTCAACCCTGCTCTGGAGGGAGCGCTTCTGACAGTGGGAGAACAGTTCAGTTGTGAAATCTTTGGTCTGTCTGTGAAGTGAAAGCATGGCTCTTCAGAAATGCATATGATTTAACTTAAAATGCAAATATGCCAATAACCTGACTTTCAAAAATTCATAGGTAATGATAGTAGAATGAGCAATAAGTAATGAGTGATATAAAGTGTGTTATGACAATCTACTGATTAATAAGTGAAGGATATTGAAAGGGAACTTATGGATTACAAACTACCGTGATAGCCCCCTACTTAACAACTATTTGATGTTAGGTTGACCCAGAATATGAATGTCGCTTTTGCAACCCGTTGTGATCTTCTTTTGGAACTACAGCATATAAAATAAATAAATAAGTATCTGCTGAGACTGCCAACAATGGGTATCAGTTAGTACCAAACCGTACTGATGATATTTTAATGGACCCCTGTGCGATCCACAGTGCCACTGTCTATTGGCATGACTCATGTGAAATTCCCATGCACCCATCAATCAGTTTAGAACATTTATTTACTCATGTGTCGTGCGTTTTGTGATTGTAGGTGTCGTCGTGCATTGCCGTCTTCATGCTTATTTGCTGTAACTATGCCCAGCTCACAGGACATGAATGTAACACGGATCTAGCTGGCTCACCTGCATTCTGACATTTGCTGGGGGAGAAGCTCAGAATCTAAAAACTGAGGGCCTGAAAATCTGGGGGGAGGGGATTAGCTTGTACCAAAAATATGAGCATGTTTCCACACTCCAGCGCACCGATTAATTTGGGGCTGGGTGAAAATCTACCTGAGACCATGGCAGAGCCAGCCAGGGTCATTCAGAAGTGCTGTTCCACATCCCGAGATTTTATTATTATTATTTTATGGATGCCGTCAAACACATTTATAGCTCCTGCTGAACAGTTATGTAAGAAAGTACTTCCCTACAGGTTCTCTCTTAACTTGTAAATCATTCAGTGCGACAGAGGTTTTAATTCTATTTTATTAAAACTGGCAAGCAATCCCAACGAGGCCCCATGTTTAAAAAAAAGCGAAAAAATTGTCAAGGCAGAAAAAGCTTATTTGCCATTACAGGCTGAGCCTTTCCGGCAGCCAAGCTGCTATTTCTGCTAAAGCCTCAGCAGTGAGAGGCAAACCTGGAGGCTGGATGGGTCACCAGAGTTCCCCCTGCGGGTCCTACCCAGGTCTGCTCTTCATGCAGTCGGTGTGAATATCCCCAAGATTGGCTCACCCGCAGCGGCTTATTCACAGTTTGTGGCTATATTCACACCCGGCCCTTTTGTGGCCCTCAGGAAGAGCCCACAGCTTGTCCTGAAAAGTCAAAGGCATTTTACATTCTCCATCATACGGTGCTGTAAATATCCTTCAGTAAGGAGTTGGGAACCACCCTGGCTCCTCGGTGTGTTTACTGGATGAATAGACTTCGGAGGTTATCAGTGCTGTGCACAAGGGGCAGAGAGGGCTCATTGCAAAAGGGAACCGGGTACAAGAGCTCTTGGGATCCCGGACTCAGAAAGTGAAGTTATCAGGTGGAGTGAGGGAGAGACGGAGACAGCGAAGGAGGGCTCTCTGGGTGCAGGTAAAAGGGTCCAGGGCTTACATATGTAAACACAGATAACGAGCTAATTAACATAATTACGCAGATCATGACCTTATTGTGCGCTGATGCTCGCGATAGCTAAATAACACATGCTACTATGGCAAATAGTGCGCACAGATCCTCACGAATGGAATAGCGCCCATTATTTGCCACGTTAGCACGTGATAATGCATTAGCGAATGTCGGCGCACTTTAGTACGTCGGCCGTTGTCCTGGAAGGACAAGGACCATCGGCCGCAGTGAATGAACTGAATGCAGTTAAGAGCAGATAGAAAGAAAGCGACCCTTCCCCATGGCGACTGATCTTGGCACAATGTCCCAGGCCTAGTTCTGAATGAGCTGGAAACCCAAAGGAGCAGGAAGAAAGTGTCTGGTGTAATTTAAAAAGAGTGGGGAAAAGTCCATTTTTGAAGAAGACCTTATGTTTCCAAGTCAAAGCATGGCTGTACCTGTGGGCCAGAGCTGAAGCGAGATATAAGTGATATCTCCTATCTTTCTATGCTGTGCTGTTGTTTTCCCCCTCCCAGTTCCCATGCCCTGTTATAATGTAATTTTCTAACCTGCTGTTCATATGCAAACCGATGTGATGTCCCCACTAACACCGGAATATAAAAGTTTTAGAATAAATAAATATCACTGTAAAACAGCTCCCTCCATGACAGATGGGCTAGTTAACAGAATTAAATGCAAATGTGTGCAAATGAGAAATAAAGGTAATTATATTTCATGGTGTTGCTCTTGCCATAAACTGCACCTTACGTAATAGCCTGAGCAAGCGGCATTTTGCCCTCAATGTGACCTTATCAGGGCCAGCGCTAGCTTTTTTGCGAACAAGTACCATATTGCCCGACCCCCCCGTGATTCACTCATCTCCCTCCAGCAATCCAAACCCTAAAATCTGACATTCCTCCCCACCCGGGTCCACCCCCTCTCCTCCGGAACCCATGGCCAATGCACGAGCACTAGATGCCCTAGCACCCCCTCCCCCACTCCGGCCCCTCTACAAACACACAAATACAAAAATTATGCATCTATAATAGCAGATTTTGCATTTAAATAACATTCAGAGTACAGTCTTTCGAGGCAAAAATATCCCCCACACCTGTATACTACATCCACATGCACTGCTGTGGTGCCAATCAGAAAACCCTGCAAAAACACCCACACACTACCAGGCCCACTGCCTCGCATGGTGAATGTGGGCCCGACCCCCAGTAAACCATGACCAAACAACCACAACACAGTAAACCTCCCATGCCAAAAACAGCACCAACTGTCAGTGCTCAAACAACAACAATCCCAGCCATGAAAAAGTAACACTGCAAATACAACACCAGCTCCCAAAATACCAATACACTTCCCACCAGGAAAGCAGAACAAGCCAGGATGCCACACAACCCCAAACAGAAGCCACGCACCAGCAGAACACTTCACCTCTGCCACACACATGCAAAACACTGACAGACCCCCACCAAATACAGAACAAAGAAATCACAAAGTAGTAATAGAAATGTGCAGACAAAAAATGAACTGGACATTGCAACAAGCCAGACCCTGTCCACAGCACAACAATGCAAAAACAGAAACATCACCATTCCCCTCAAAACATCAAACAACAAAATCAAGAAATATAAAACATCAATCTTAATAGTAAAACCATACCAATAATGAAAAGAAATATTTCAAGACAGCTGAAATATAAACATCCAATATTTAAAAACTCATTCAAATAATCCCAAACACCAGCAAAATAACTCAAAACAGCAGACACATCAAACACCCAACTACCAAACCAAAAGGATAAAAAAATAAAAAATCCCACTCTCCATACCTGGGGATTAGTGGTGGCGGGAGGATATACAAACTCTCTCCCTTCAGTCTCTCACATGTGCACACGCACTCTCCCTCTCCACACATACTCATGTTTCCTCTCTCAAGCGCACACACTCCCTCTCTCCCACACGCGCTTGCACACACACACACACACACATGCTGTCTCACACACACGGGCTTCACCTTTTTGTCCAATCCCTCCCCTGGGAGCTCTGGGCCCGTCTGTTCACTTTGGCCTCCACTTGAGCTGCTGGTGGGGATGAGGTCCGCCGGCAGCCCAAAGCTTCTTTCCCCACTTAGGCCATCGGCAGATGGACAGGTTCCACCATGCAGACCACTGTCTCACTACCTTGGCTCCTTCCCCCACCTCTCATCTCCCTACCCCACCACCCCAACTCCTCCTCCACTCTCCCCCACCCCGCTCTCCCTCCAGAGGCTCCGCACCTCTTCCCCTTCTCACACTACCTCAGCTCATACCCCACCCCATCCCTCCAGAGACTCCCCCCTACCATCTGATGATTCCCCTTTCTCTCATTATTTTCTCATTACCTCAGTTTCCTCCCTCTTTTCCTCCTCCTCCTTTCCTCCATCCCTTGCTCTTTCCTCCCCTTCCTGTGCTTTCATCACCTTCTACCTCCCCCCTCCCCAATGCTCCTCACCCACCCAGTCACTCCTAGGCTCTTCCTCCTCCCACTCCAAGTGCAGGGACTCCCCAACATAGTCTACTAGTGTCGGGCTTTTCCCTTCACGAGCCAGGAGCAGGGGCAGCTCCCGAGTGACACCACCCCCACCACTAGAGTCAGTGTTGTGGTAGGAGCTGTGAAATCTCACAGTAGCAGGAGGTGTCGCCACCCAAACGCTGCTGCTGCTCCCACTGTCAGCTCGTTCAGAGGATGTGCCTTTTTTCCCCCCCCTTACATCTGTTTGGCAAACCTGCTTGCATCCTACGGCTTTTTTTTTTCACTTCGGCTGCCTGTGGGGTGGAATCCTCTGGACGGCCCCGCAGCCTCCTCTCCATCTCGGCCACCGCTGGACCCAGGCCACCGCCTCCTCGGGGTCGCCGCTCTGTGCAAGTGCACGGCTTGCACGGGGCGTGGTGCCGGCCCTGGACCTCAAAGAGGGCAGAAGGAAGAGGCACCCCTGCGTCAATTTCTACCTACAGTTTCCTAGCTCATGTCTGACATCATTACCTGCTCGCGTAGGATCCCCAGCATTTGGAAGATGCACTAAATTACCAAGAAGGTTTGCCTTTCTCACCTTTTCTGCAGAAATTTAAAGAAGCTTCTGTGAGCCTATGTCATACGTTTCAGCCGAGAATCGTGGCCTTATTTTCTTTTTCTCTGGTTCTTTTTTGTGCATCTCACGTCCTCATTACCACCAGGATGGGTTTAGTCATGCTCTTGATAATGAATACCTGATGGAGCAAACCTGTTAGAATAATAAGGTTGCCACTGCTCTTTTTTCTGCATTCAAGTTTTGCTTGAAAGATAAATCCTCTTTGGGGCTTCTGTACCCACCGGAGAAAGGAAGCTGCTTAATGAGGATAAATGTAGCATGTGCCAGAATGTAAGGTAAGGTGTAGGATATGTCCGGAGTATTAATTAACAGTGGAGGGGGGGGGGGGGAGCAGATTTAGAGAGAAAGACCCAGCGGGCTTGTTAAATGGCCACATCATGCCTCTTCCAGACTGCCCTGAGGCCCTAATGCTTCAGATCGCGAAGTTGATTTTGCTTTTGAATTTGTGCTGGCTTCAGACAGATTACAAGAGCATTGATGCAACTTTCAACAAAATAAAATCGTATTTAATAAATGTTACCTACCGCAGAGCCATTGCAAACTCTAAGAGCAGTTTACAATAAAGCATACCTAACAACGTAAAGCAATCACAGAGAGACAAAACTAAGCCTATGCCCTGCTGCTACCTAGCCGCAGTACTACAGACGACCGATCAGATTTACTAACCTGGCCCCCAAATACCTTCCCTGCTAACCACGTACCACTACAGTAGATGCGCTTTAACTAATTAACGAAACCTCAGATAATTAAGGTCTGTTCTCATATGGGTAGGAAAATCATTCATAGGAACAGAGAGAGAACGTAGCAGATAACAAAAGCGGAACCCCCCAAACCACACAATGAAAAGTTTTTAATAAAATATCAAGAAGCCAGACGGTGTGAAGACATGACTCTTACAGCCAATCTTCTCCATCATCCGCCTTTCAAGTACCTTCAAGTTACTGCTCCAGTTGTCAACCATCTAAATTGCAAATGGAAAAGACCCCCTCATATATCATGGAACAACTGCTCCAAAAAGGTTTTTAGAACATGTTGTATTGCACATAAAATACCTTGACGTCAGCTGATGTTTCATATCTAAACTGCTTCAGGGGGAACACGACGGCAAATCTTTCCCTTATCTGAGTCATCACTGGTTCTCCCATGCTCTCTCCTGGGATTTCACGGTGCAACTGACAGACACACACGCCTGCCTCGCATAATAAACCAGCCGAAACTCCCGAGCCCCAGACGCCACAATTGGGCTGTCTGAGAAGACCTAAGAGCAAGGCTGGGTCGATACCAGGACAGCTTATCAAATACCTCATTCAGCCCTGCTCACATCGCAATAATATACGATCACAATCCTGAATCGCATCGATGACCCGGGAAGTTTCCTTTGGGCACAGATGAGGATCCTGAACCAGAGTCGTAAGGATCCTTGACCTCTGTCAAAACAAATGCACAAAGGCCCCAGATGGAGCGAGGATTTTGTCATGTAATCCACTATTTCATGGATTCCTATTATCATGATGCAATCCTGCGATCTGATAAACCCTGCCTGACGGAGTATCCCCGTATTAAGGGTAGGATTCAGAACCGCAAGCCTACATCGCAGTTTGTGTGCCTGTTGTTCCCATTCGGAGGGTAATTTTCAAACTCGCATAGGTTAAAGCCTGCAGGTACTCTTCACTGCCAGAGGTTAGCTACAATTTTCAAAGCAAATACCTGCGCGCAAATCTGCTTTGAATAGTCGCAGGAGTGGGTGTAACTGGCGCTAACCTGCACACACAAAGTTGCACCTGCCTGTGCGGGAGCTGGCCTGACTTTTGTGCGTGCACATTTACATGCTGTGTGCATAAGTCGTGTCCCCACTCCGACTCTGTCCCTTCCCATCATGCCTTTTTGTAGTGTGTGCAAAATGGGTTTTGCGCATGCTTTAATGTGAAAATATCCTCTCCCCTACCCGGGCAATTATTTGCATAAAACTGAGGTTTCTGTGCGTAAATCCCTTTGAAATTTACCCCCACATTGTTCATTTACATAGTAACATAGTAAAGGATAAAAATAAATGAAAAAATATATATTTATTGTATATATAAGCTGATACCTTTTTATTGGATTAAATGCATTTCTTGACTAGTTTTCAGGAGCTATTTGTTACAATTTTGTCTGCTGTGCAGCCTCATCGTATGCTGATTCTGACTACCATGACGCCTCCCCACCTGCAGAGGCCTCCAGTGAGCTCTGTTCAGAGCTATCCAAGCCAGCTCCTCAAAGGCCTCTTGACTCAGCCTGTCTTACAGTCTCTGCTCCTCTAGAAGTCCTTAGTGAGCTTGGCCTCCAACCTTGCCAAGCTCCTCATCACTGTCTGCACCACACCCAAGCTCCAGCCCTATGTAACCCAGCCTCGCCAGTTAACTTTGCCTCATCATGGAGTCACCCTTAGCTCCTTGACCTGGCTGCTGTTCCTTGCCTTGCCTTGTGGCCTACATGCCTTCTTCCTCCTTGTCTTGGGGCCTACATGCCTTCTTGCTCCTTGCCTTGCCTTGGGCCTACAGGCCTTCTTGCTCCTTGCCTTGTCTTGCAGCCTAAGGGCCTTCCTACCGCTATTATCTTGTTCTGTGGCCTACACTAGGCCTTACCTTGCCTTGTTGCCTATATAGACCTCTCCTAGGGGCCTACGAGCCTTTAGCCTAGTTGCCTTTGGGCTTATATGTTTTCTGTTCTGTGTTACCCTTGTCTGCCTTGTCCAAGTCCTGCCCTAGTCTGCCTTGTTTGGCCTTGTCGTGCCCTGCCAGTTCTGTCTGATCCAGGATCCTGTCCATAGCTCCTGCCCCATACGCTGCCTTGCTTGTATCACTATCTTGCCTTGTCTCTGTCTCTTACAGTCCCAGTCCTTGTTCTGTGTCCAACTCCGGTATCCAGGCCTTACCAGCCTGTCCAAGCCTTGCTCCCACCTGCATAGGCTCACCATGATGTACTGCCGCAGCAAAGACCTACTAGCCCCCCAGAACCCAAGGGCTCAACCTGTGGGAGAGGGAGCTGGCTAGGCAGAAAGACCGGTCCTAGTCCTGCCCAGCATCCAGCTTTATAGTCCTGTACCGCTACTGTGGTGATATACCCAGAATCCAGAAATCATGACACTAATGCTTCTGCTTCCTCCCTAAGGTCAGAACAAGGAGTATTATTAGCTCCTGAAAGCTAGTCAAGAAATGTATTAGGTCAGTCCAATAACAAAGTACCACCTTGTGTATTTCTTATCTGTATTTATTACCCGTTATTTCCATGTAATCACGTGGACTAACACGGTAATCACACTACTTTTTTTAGCAAATGACCATCCATCCAGGCTGTCCCATAGCAATTTGTCTTCTTTGTGTAGTGCCTACAAATTCCGTTGTGGAACCTGACATCCTCCCGTGTCTTTTAGGGTTGCAACTATTACTTCATGAAATTACCCCAAGTGCTTCATTTCCCTTCTCTTGCCATTAAGGATCCTCCGAGTTTTTCCCACGCTTTTGTAAATTCTGTTACTGGTTTTGTTTCAACCGCCTCCTCCGGGAGGGCATTCCAGGCATCCACTACCCATCTCTGTGAGAAAGATATTTCCTGCTGTTCTTCATGAGTCTACCCCGCCTTTGGAGCTTTGTATCATGACCCTTAGTACTACAACTTCCTTTTCCGTGAAAAACCTTTACTGCTTGTGTTCGATACCCTATCATTCCATGGACTTCATCCATGTTTATTTCCCTTTTTCCTCTATAGCTCAGGCACTGCAGTGACAATCCTGAGGCCTGTATGAGTGAGATGAATCAACATGCCCTTTCTGTTTCCTGTTTATTGGAAAAATGTTTATCGAACCTTTCTCCTCAACGTTGAACCGAGCAGAGACTTCAATGCTACATCGCCCGTTAAGAAGACGGAAAGAGCTATTGCCATTTTAATCATTTCAACCATTAAAGCTCCCATATTTCTTCCATTGTAATTGCGTAGGTATCACATGCCCTAATTAAGCTCCATTTTGCGATATATAGAGGGGGTTAGGCAGGCCGGTGCAAGGGTATTAGGCACCCTAGGCAAACCTTACAGCCTGGCGCCCCCCCATACACAATTTTAAATTATGCATTTATAACATATTTTACATGAAAAATTACATTCTGAGGTAAAATTAATACACACATTGATAATTTCATGCACTGCTGTGATACCATCAAGAAAACTTTGCATCTTGGAATTCATATGGCATCATACCTATTGTGATATATTTCGGCATGGTCCTCCCGTATCAGCACAGAACTATCAGCCAACACTCAAAGAATAACAACCTTACCTATGAAAAAGAATACCACAAATATTACACCAGAATCTAAAATATCAATACACCTCCTATCAGGAAAACAGAACAGGCCAAGCTACTACAGATCCTACAGAGAAATAATGCTTCATCTCAGTCTTTGCATGCAGAACACAAACCCTCACCAAATACAGAATAAAGCCACATAAAGTACAAATAGAAATGTGCAGACAAAAACTAAACTGTAAAATGCATCACACCAGACTCTATACAGTGTAACAATGGAAAAACAAAAATCTCACTATTCCTTGTGAAACAAATCAATAAAATAAAGATATATAAATCATTAATCATAATTATAAAATCATACTAATAAAATAATTTCAAAACAGCTGATGAATAGAATATCCAATAATTAAAGACTCGTGCAAATTTTGAAAGCTTTACCAAACGCCAATAAAATATTTCAAAACAGCAGACACATCACATACTACCCAATAATTAAAATGGTAGTCAATCAAGAAAAATGAACTTAAAAAGCCACCTTTACTTACCCTCTCCAGCAGTTCTCCTACTCCTTTCCCTTGCAGGCCACACCAGAAGCAGCAGTAGCTGCTGAAGCTGTCCTCACGGTCCTCTTCCTTAGGGACCACAACCAGTCTCTTCTCTCTCACACACACACACACACACACACACACACAAGTCAAACCCTCAGGACCAGTTTCTGTCTCTCACACACCAATCATCTCCCCAACCAGTCTCTCTCTCTCACACACACATAAGCACACATATACCAGTCATCTCCCTGATCAGTCTCTCTCACACATATACACGTCACCTCTCTGGCCAGTCTCTCTCAATCACACAATGCTCTAGCTCTCTCTTACTTACACACAGGCTTTCAATCACACACATGCTCTCTCTATTTCACTTACACACAAGCTCTCAATCACACACATGTTCTATCTCACTTATAATCAATTATTATGAAGCAACTACCTCTCCTGAATTAATCACAAACCAAGGAGAGAGGAGATTCAACTCACTCACCAAATCTAAGCAACGACTCTCAATGAACTTGTTATCCAACAATTAATTTCCCGGCAAATGACAATATCATAAAGATTGTTGCTCTAGTGTTGTAATCTGCAGCCTCTCACCACGCAATGGGTCGCAGGCCGTTATCAGCTTACAGAGCTTAGTGTAGTATAATCATTTACTGTCATTTGTCCACCCACCAAATACCTTTATTCAATAACCCATCTTATAAAATTATTACTATATTTCTCAAATTGTAAACTTTAACTGAACAGAAACGTTCTTTAAAAGTCAAGTTCATCACAAATAGGAATACTTAGCCATAAATTTTCATCGAGCAGCTACAATGCTTTGCTGTTCAATTTCAACATCCCAACATGTTTCGACTGAAATGTCAGTCTTCTTCAGGGGAAACGTAATATCTCGAATCAGGCCAACATATTCATTTTATCCTAAAAGTTAAAAACCAAAAATTAAAAGGACACACTCAAAGCAGACCACACAGCTAGAAATCTAAGCTAAACCAATGAATAGCATGAAATTCATTGTTGCAACATATAGAAATATGCTACACTTACCCGGACCGAAGTTACAGGTCTCTCTAGAGATTCAAAAATGGCGCCTCAGCGTCCTAGTTGGTCACTACAGTCGTACTCACGCTGAATTTAAACACATCCCATCCATTCCAGCAACCGGAAATCCGGATACTCTGTGCCCAATAAACTACATTGCCCATAGTTCTATGCTCTTAAACCACCCTAATTTCTTTAAAAGACCGACCAGTCGATGTCTTTGTTTAATCCTTCTGGATCCACCGTATTAAAATAGTAGATCCATTTTTGCTCTCTTTGAAGAAGATACCCATCAAAGTCTCCTCCACGATTCTTAGGCAAAGGTTTTTCTATTACAGCAAATGTGAGATCATCAAACGTGTGAAAATGTGAAAGGCAGTGCTGCACTACCGGCGCTTCTACCTTACCACGTGTGATGGCACTCCTATGTTCGATCATGCGGGTCTTTAAAGAACGTATGGTTTTACCAATATATAAACGAGGACACGGGCACCATAACCCGTAGATCACGCCTTTGGACTCGCAGTTGGTGAGAGAACGAAAATGAAATTTACCATTTGCAAAAAACGGTAAAACACTGCCAGCAAAAGATTGAGTGCATACAGTGCAATTCCCACAAGGGAAGTGTCCATTAATACCAAGGTCTCTGTTCTCTCCATCACCCTTTTCATCTGTGAAATCAGAATGTACAATCATGCCCCTCAGGTTTCTTCCTCGCTTAAAGGCAAACCTGGGAGGTTCATTGAACCCCTCATGTAGATGTAAAATGTGCCAAAAAATTTTTATGATGTTCTGGACTTTATAGACTTGGGAAGAGAAAGGCAATACACACACCAGCCTATTATTGTCTTGTTGAACATTCTTAGGCAGAAACAATAAATCTCTGTTGATCCAGCGTGCTCGCTTGTACGCCTTCCTAACAATCTGAGGAGGATAACCTCTTTGTTGGAAATTCTGGCTCATCACTTGGGCTTTCGATTTGTACTCTCTAATGTCTGAACACAATCTTCTTAACCGCAAAAATTGACCGTAAGGTAGATTGTTGCGTAAATGATGAGGATGACAGCTGTCATACCGTAACAACGTGTTTCTGTCGGTCGGTTTGCGATATATAGAAAATTCAAACCCCATAGGTTGTAACGTAATTGAAATATCCAAGTAAGCTACTCGGTTCTTATCAAAAGTGTATGTAAACTTCAAATTGGTATCACAACCTTCCAACCATTCCATAAATACTGTAAATTCATTAAGTTCACCCTCCCATACCACCAGAATATCATCAATGTATCGTCTCCATAATTTTATATGGTTGTTAAAGGGATTGTCTTTCACAAATTTTTCTTCAAAATTCCCCATATAAAGGTTAGCCACATCAGGCGCCATTGTGGCACCCATAGCCACCCCTTTCCTTTGGAGAAAAAATTCATTGTTAAACATGAAAAAATTTTGTTCCAGGGCTATACGTGCCAGATTGACTAAAAATGTAGATGGAATACGAGATGCCACTCCACTCAATTTGGCTGCAATAATTTCAATGGCCTCTTGCTGTGGAATATTCGTATAAAGCGAAACCACATCAATTGTAGCCAGCGCCAAACGGTTATTGGGGAATAATTGTGCCATCAAAAAATCTAACTGACACATCAAATCAGACGAGTCCCTAACATATGATGGGAGTTTACTCACCATCGGTGCCAAAAATTTGTCGACGAAAATAGATAGTGGTTCCAACAGTGAGCCCCTGGTAGACACAATGGGTCTACCAGGTGGATTCACTAATGTCTTGTGAACTTTCGGCAATATGTATAATACAGGTATCTTTGGAAAATCAACTGTCAAAAATCTCTTCTCACGAGACGTAATCCAAAACCTAGAAAAGGCCATTTCAACCAAACAATCAATGTCTTTTTTCATTTCTATGGTGGGATCTTCTGATAGTCTAGAATAATAAACTGGATCGTTCACCTGACGCATCACTTCAGTCCGGTATTTCTCTACGTCCATTACAACCACCGCCCCACCTTTATCGGCGGCTTTGATGACAATTGAAGAATCTTGTTTAAGTTCAATTAATGCACTGTGTTCAGACTCAGAAATATTAGATTCGTTTATGAATACCAACTTCTGTAGATCACGTATCTCTTTCACCACTAAATCTCTAAACGTACTAATAGCAGGATCCATGATACCCGGGGGACACCACTTAGTTTTAGGAAAAACTATTGAGGAATCACTCTGCCACACATGATTTTCAAAATAGACCCTAAGCCAAAGTTGGCGAATGAATTTATACAAGTGTTTCTCGACTTCAAAAAGATCGAATCTTACAGTTGGTACATACGATAATCCTTTCTCTAGTACAGCTATTTTCTTATCACTTAATGTACAAGAAGATAAATTGATTACCGTTGACTCACTTAATCTTGATCCTGTTGCGAGCGCGTGACTGGACGAGATCGAATTTGTTGTTGACTCGTTTTGGATCCTCGACCCACAAACTTGGAGTTTTTTTGCTCTTGAAACTTCACTCGTCTATTCTGTTTTCCATCATTGGAATTTGTGCCGTCTTCACCAGACGACTCAGACGACGACGATGAACTTGAGTTCTCAAAATTGCGTGATTTTTTATTCTGGTTGCGCTTATAATTCGGTTGCATCCAGTAATACACAGAACCCTTATTGTAATCGCGTTCATCGCGTAAAAATTTTTCCATTTTAGTCTGTTTGATTTGTCCTGCCATAGCCTCTACTGCCTTCTCGGTTTCATCAAATTTAAGCTCAAATTCTTGAGCAGGCATATCCTTCTTAACAGGTTCCATTAACTGAGCAATCTCGGTGTTAATGCCATCTACTGTAATTTTGGTTTGTTCTATAATTGCCAACATCAAATCGAGGGAACACTTGTTTAAAATGTGGTTCCATTTTTGCATAAACAAAGTGTCCTCAGTATATAATAAGGGCTCTTTATTAACCCTTAACCCCCGAGGAATTCTTTGTACTCTGCAATATTCGATCAGTGTCTGTCCATGCATATCCATACGTATTGCCTTCTTCTTCAAGTTTAAAATCTGTGTCCAGATCTCTCCCTGTGCCAACCTTTCCACAGGTGTCGAAAAGAATGCTGGGGTCTGCAGCACTTCTTGTAAATGAGTATGAGAAAAACTAAAAACATCCTGCCACATCGCTGTCATATTAAAATGCTCCCAAACGATAGATCAATAATCAATTATTATGAAGCAACTACCTCTCCTGAATTAATCACAAACCAAGGAGAGAGGAGATTCAACTCACTCACCAAATCTAAGCAACGACTCTCAATGAACTTGTTATCCAACAATTAATTTCCCGGCAAATGACAATATCATAAAGATTGTTGCTCTAGTGTTGTAATCTGCAGCCTCTCACCACGCAATGGGTCGCAGGCCGTTATCAGCTTACAGAGCTTAGTGTAGTATAATCATTTACTGTCATTTGTCCACCCACCAAATACCTTTATTCAATAACCCATCTTATAAAATTATTACTATATTTCTCAAATTGTAAACTTTAACTGAACAGAAACGTTCTTTAAAAGTCAAGTTCATCACAAATAGGAATACTTAGCCATAAATTTTCATCGAGCAGCTACAATGCTTTGCTGTTCAATTTCAACATCCCAACATGTTTCGACTGAAATGTCAGTCTTCTTCAGGGGAAACGTAATATCTCGAATCAGGCCAACATATTCATTTTATCCTAAAAGTTAAAAACCAAAAATTAAAAGGACACACTCAAAGCAGACCACACAGCTAGAAATCTAAGCTAAACCAATGAATAGCATGAAATTCATTGTTGCAACATATAGAAATATGCTACACTTACCCGGACCGAAGTTACAGGTCTCTCTAGAGATTCAAAAATGGCGCCTCAGCGTCCTAGTTGGTCACTACAGTCGTACTCACGCTGAATTTAAACACATCCCATCCATTCCAGCAACCGGAAATCTGGATACTCTGTGCCCAATAAACTACATTGCCCATAGTTCTATGCTCTTAAACCACCCTAATTTCTTTAAAAGACCGACCAGTCGATGTCTTTGTTTAATCCTTCTGGATCCACCGTATTAAAATAGTAGATCCATTTTTGCTCTCTTTGAAGAAGATACCCATCAAAGTCTCCTCCACGATTCTTAGGCAAAGGTTTTTCTATTACAGCAAATGTGAGATCATCAAACGTGTGAAAATGTGAAAGGCAGTGCTGCACTACCGGCGCTTCTACCTTACCACGTGTGATGGCACTCCTATGTTCGATCATGCGGGTCTTTAAAGAACGTATGGTTTTACCAATATATAAACGAGGACACGGGCACCATAACCCGTAGATCACGCCTTTGGACTCGCAGTTATAAACAGGCTCAATTATACACATGCCCCCTCTCTCTCACAGCCAGCCAAAAACATGCTCCATCTCTCTCTCGTACACACACCACACACACACGGAAGCACCCTCCCTGTCTCACACCTCACACACACAGAAGCACCCTCCCTGCTCACACCACACAGATGCACCCTACCTGCCTCACATACACACCACACACAGACACAGAAGCACCCTCCCTGCCTCACATACACGCCATACAGACACACACAAAGGCCCCCAGCTGAACAGCTTGTCTTCGGCCCCCGCCAGCCTACTCTCCGGCGGGCAACGACGTCACTCTCCTGTGTCCTAGCGGCGACACTTGGGCTTGTCTTCACTTTTTTCAGCCGCTGCTGGCTTGTGCTCCAGCGGTGGCTCACGGCCCCCGGCCCCTCTTCCTTTCTTCAGCCACCGCCAGCTTGGGCTCCAACAGTGGCTCACGGCCCCTCTTCCTTTCTTCAGCCGCCGCCGGCTTGGGCTCCGGTGGGGGCTTGCGGCCTCTCTTCCGGCCCCGCATGGCTGTCTTGCGGCTGTGGCAGGATGGCTTTGCGGTGGCCCCGCTGCGTGCCAGCAGACCCTCTTCTTCTCTTCGGCTAGGAAGGCCACTGGCGCCAGGGGTGGATTGCCCTATAGGGGGATTGGGTTTCCCCCGGTGGAGCAATCCGTCCCTGGTGCCGGTGGCCTTTAGCCCCTACCATGTGACAGGGGATACCAGTGCCATTGGTTGGCCCCTGTCACATGGTAGGGGCTAAAGGCCACCGGCGCCATTTTCGTTAGTGGCAGCCGAGGCCCCGGGAGCGACAGATCACTCCCAGGCCCTCCGCTGGACCACCAGGGGGGCGTCGGGAGGGTGGCACTGGGGGTGGGCAGGCAAGGTGAGGCGGGGGCTGGCAGAATTTTGAAAGGGCACTTTTTGCCCTTTCAAAATTCTGCCGCCTGCCGTGGCGCCCCCTAAGTCCCAGCGCCCTAGGCACAGGCCTAGCTTGCCTAGTGGTTCCTCCGGCCCTGGGGTTAGGTTTCCCCATCGGTTCTAGATTAGAATGTTCCAGCCATGGGAGGTTCTAGAGGAGCTGCGTCACACAGGAGTGGCAGGGTGGAACCCTCCCTCAAAGTGTGGGTCAGTGGCCAAGGAAGTTAAATAGTGACTCAGTGAGTCATGGTGGAAGGGGGAGGCAGAAGCCTCTACCTCCTTTCCAAGCACAGTACAGGTCGGATCAGCAAGAAGTTAAAGGGAGATGGTCTCCCCTTGCACTCTGACCAATCGGGTAATTTGAAATGCTGGAAAAGGAGGAGGAGGAAGAAGAGGAGGCAAGGGTCAGGGTTCCCAAATCAGGGGCAGATAGAGCATCAGGGATGATATTTCTAGGACGCTGGCAACCCTGCCAGCGCACTCCCAGGCATCCTAGGATCCCTACTACCTGTCTCCATCCAGGGGGAACGGGAGATGGGGGAACGGTGGGGGGATGTGTGTGGCACGCTCGCAAGGCCTCTGCAAAGGTATGAGGAGCCCTAGGTAACCTTACAGCCTGGCTTCCTCCCAACCTGGCCCTTCCCACACACACAATTAAAGGTTATGCATTTCTAATAACAGAGTTTACATTCAAAGTACAGTCTTCTGAGGTAAAAATATCACTTGCATCACGTACATTATATTATCTCTCTACCATCAAATGCTCCTTAACTTGTAATAAGTTGGCCTTAAATTATGGCAAAGACAGAGATAATTATTTTCTCCCAATCACTTATTCCATATTCCTTCCAGCATAAAGTCTGAAAGTGATGCGATTCCTATATGAGGAATCTGGGAGTCATCTTCTGCTCCAATCTGTCTTTCCGTGCTCACATTAAGTATTCAATTCTCAGCTTATACTATAAATTGCATATATTGCACAAATTGAAACCATTTTTTCATTTGCCTGAGTTTAGAACAATTATACAATCACTTGTCAATACCAGCTTGGGCTACAGTAATTCTATTTTGCTAGGTTTACCTGCCGTGCATCTCAAGTCACTTCAAATGATTCAAAACTCCGCACCACGAACACTTTCCGGCACCTCCTGATGTGAGCACATTACTCGTCGCTGGCTTCTATTGCAGTGCCAAATAAAATAGAAAATTCTCACTCTAGTTTCCAAAGCTATAAACAAAGGCACTCTGTCATGCATGACTGCTCTATTAAAGATTTACATGCCATCACGGGATTTATGCTTTTCTGGCCCAGCGTATCCAGCAGCAACAAGACATGTTGAATCAAGTGACCAGGCTTCTCGAGGGACTGGTGCAGACCCAGCTCTTGACACCGGTTCCGGCACCAGTGTTGGAACTGTGGACCCTTGAGCCGGCTTGAGAGCTGATGGACCCACCGAGGGAAGGCCCTTGGGTGACTCTTGTAGCTGGGAGGCGGTATGGGACCAAGAGACCAGATAGGAGTTTCACCTATACCAGCCCTCGTTCCCTGCAGGTTGAGCCCTTGGGAGCTGGGGCCAGCAGGAATTTGGCAGAGGGAAGTCCAGTAGATGGTCCGAGTTGAAGCTGGCAGAGATCCAGAAGAACTGAGACGGTCCGGGAGTCAAGGCAGACAGCAGAGGTGCAACACGGAAAACCAGGGCAGGCAGAAGACAAGCAGGAACCAGAGAACACGTCAGAGGTCAGGACGGGCAGAAGACAGAAGAATCAGGATACCAAGCCGAAGTCAAAGCTGAGGAAACAACCGAAGGCAGGAACTGGAGAAGGAGTGGAACCATGGGAGCAGGAACACAGGAACTCGGGAACAGGCACAGGAACAAGCTGGAACACAGGAACTGAAGTTGGAACAAGCAACAGTTGACCTGTTGCCAAGGCAAGGAAGAGAAGCAGGAAGTGGGCTTAAATAGCCCCAGCCGAGGTTTCCTGCTGCGGCCCCTTTAAATCTTGGGCTAGGCTGCGCGTGCTCACCTAAGGGGGAGGAGCCCAGGAAGCAGTCAGCAGCATCTCCCTCATGGGGAGAACACAGCAACAGAGGCCTGGAGCGGCTTACCCAGCAGAGCCACGGAGGAAGGCAGGAGACGGCGTCTGCCGGGTAAGGTAGGGGGACCGCGGCTGGGATTCCCAACAACCAGTTCCTGTAACGCTGCCTCCACCTGAGCCTGCTCGACTACCCCACCCACACTAGAAGGCCTGATTGCCCTAGCCCTAGCCATTAGGGTGGATCTCAGGTATCAGGAACGCGCACATGTTCTGCACGAATAACGAAGGCGAGCTATTCTCTAGCGTACAGTTTCTGTGTAGGGATCTATAGCAGCCTGGCTTGTTCTAAAAGGACGTGTATTGGTGTTCCAGGGCCTGGTGTAATATTTGCAGTATTGTCTTTTCATAAGTAGGGTTGTAATAGTTTGTGTGTGCAGTTACTGCTGTTCTAGTGTAGGAGATTTACGATGTTGTAATTGTTCAGTTTACTTGTAGCTTTCTGTAGTGCAAAGGACCAGGATGAGACATGGCTAAAGGCAGGACAGGATGGACTGGGCAATGCAGGGTAGGCCGAACAAAGCAGGAAAGGATGGATGAGGCTGGACTGGGCATGATCAGGAACCAGGAGAAGCAAGGCAGGACCAGGAACGCGCTGCAGATAAGCAGGACAACCTGTTGCTGAAGTGATGTGGTGCTGCTTAAATAGCCCGGCAGGGCTGATGTCATCAGAAGGCGCTGAGAGTGAATTCCCACCGTGGGGCCTTGATAAGCCGTGAATGCACGCACGTGCCTAAGGGCGTTGGTGGAAGCAGCGTTGTGATGGCGGCATATGCTGGGGCAGCACGGGAGCCACGAAGCTGCTTCTCAGAGTTCCTGGGGGAGTGCTGCTGGACGCTGGATGACCCCCGCGACCGGCAAACGTTACAAAATGAATAACCTCATCTGGCTAACTTTTGGACTGCTTTCCAGCACAATCAGACTTAGCCGGTTAATTCTGACTATTGGAGTTATCCAGATAGGTTATCCAGCTAGCTTAACTCCGCCTCAGAACATCCTTGAAAGGTCTCCCACTTATTCGGTTAGCTTTTATCTGGCTGAACAGTTAGCTGGATAAATCGGAAACAGAGTGGTGGGACATTTAAAATCTGCAGCTTGTCCGATTAAGTCCTAAACTAAGCCAGACAGATGGACTGAACATTAGCCCCTTGGAATGTGGATTGTTTATTTTTAAGAGTGGTCCCTTGTAGGCCTCTACAGGTTATCGTAGCCCCATCACAGAATCCATCTGTCCCTACCCCTGCAATGAGCAAGCCAGGGCTCAGCGGTGCATGGAAGTGGGGCGCCGCTGTAAAAGGGAGGGGTTTACATATAAGTAACCCTTGTGATGGATGAACCTGGATTGCAGTTCCAGAGGCCATATCTCACACTTCTATAGAGCAGGACCCTGTAGCAGTACCACCAAGATTTATTTCCAGGTTTCCCTATGCAGAGTGGGAGGGGGATGTTTCCTTTTAAGGAACTTACATTGCTCTTTACTTTTCCCTTAGTTAAGCCTTTTGCATACAGCACTGATAATCTCAGCATTAAATAATATTAGAGTCACTATTCAGTAAGACACGAGTGTAATTTGGTGGTTTCCAACATTTCTCTTTACTGAAGCTGCAATGATGAGTTTAAAGTCTTTACAGCTACGTGCATCATTTTCAAAGTTATTACAAGTTCTTTTAGTAAATTTAGGATTACTCACAGTTTCTTAAGTTAGATGTCTCTCCAATTCGATTATTTCTTTTCGTTATTTGATTTCTTCCCACCCATTGGAATTTAGGGCAAGTGGGGTACTTCCCTTTCAATGTAAGTGAAGCATCAAAATGTACTTTTAAAGTCCTTAATTTTTTATCTCCTACCTCCTCTTGTAGAATCAAGGATGATACTTTTTCCTCCTTCTTTATCCTCCTTCTCTTTAATCATCCATCTGCTCTCCTTCTCTCCTCTCCTGTCTCTTCTTAGGATGTCTGGACATCATCCTCTCCTTGGATTCTTGTGATCTCAGGATCCATTTGCATGAAGGGCACCTCTTCCATTGATTAGAAGAGAAAACTCAAAACACCTTAACTGAGTCCAAAAGGATATGGCACCCAAAACCTGTGAGGGAGTCAGTTGGACCATTAGATGACCAAGGGATTAAAAGGGCTCTTAGGGAAGATAAGGCCATTGCAGAAAGACTAAATGAATTCTTTGCTTCTGTGTTTACTGATGAGGATGTTGGGAAAATACCAGTTCCTGAGATGGTTTTCAGGGGTGATGAGTCAGACGAACTGAATGAAATCACTGTGAACGTGGAAGATGTAGTAGGGCAGATTGACAAACTAAAGAGTAGAAAATCACCTGGACCGAATGGTATGCATCCTAGGGTACTGAAGGAACTCAGAAATGAAATTTCTGATCTATTAGTTAAAATTTGTAAACTATCATTAAAATTATCCATTGTACCTGAAGGCTGGAGGGTGGCCAATGTAACCTCAATATTTAAAAAAGGTTCCAGGGGTGATCTGGGTAACTATAGACCAGTGAGCCTGATGTCCGTGCCGGGAAAAAATAGTGGAAACTATTCTCAAGATCAAAATCATAGAAAATATAGAAAGACATGATTTAATGGGACACAGTCAACATGGATTTACCCAAGGGAAGTCTTTCCTAACAAATCTGCTTCATTTTTTTTGAAGGGTTAATAAACATGTGGATAAAGGTGAACCGGTAGATGTAGTGTATTTGGATTTTCAGCAGGCGTTTGACAAAGTCCCTCATGAGAGGCTTCTACGAAAACTAAAGAGTCATGGGATAGGAGGCGATGTCCTTTCGTGGATCACAAACTGGTTAAAAAACAGGAAACAGAGATTAGGATTAAATGGTCAATTTTCTCAGTGGAAAATGGTAAACAGTGGAGTGCCTCAGGATCTGTACTTGGACCAGTGCTTTTCAATATATATATACATAAATGATTTGGAAAGTAATATGACGAGTGAGGTTATTAAATTTGCAGATGATACAAAATTATTCAGAGTAGTTAAATCACAAGCAGACTGTGATACATTATAGGAGGACCTTGCAAGACTGGAAGATTGGGCATCCAAATGGCAGATGAAATTTAATGTGGACAAGTGCAAGGTGTTGCATATAGGGAAAAATAATCCTTGCTGTAGTCATATGATGTTAGGTTCCATATTAGGAGCTACCACTCAGGAAAAAGATCTAGGCATCATAGTGGATAATACTTTAAAATCGTCGGCTCAGTGTGCTGCAGCAGTCAAAAAAGCAAACAGAATGTTAGGAATTATTAGAGAGGGAATGGTGAATAAAACGGAAAATGTAATAATGCCTCTATATCGCTCCATGGTGAGACCGCACCTGGAATACTGTGTACAATTCTGGTCGCCGCATCTCAAAAAAAAGATATAGTTGCGATGGAGAAGGTACAGAGAAGGGCAACCAAAACGATAAAGGGGATGGAATAGTTCCCCTATGAGGAAAGGCTGAAGCGGTTAGGGCTGTTCAGCTTGGAGAAGAGACTGCTGAGAGGGGATATGATAGAGGTCTTTAAGATCATGAAAGGTCTTGAACGAGTAGATGTGACTCGGTTATTTATACTTTCAAATAATAGAAGGACTAGGGGGCATTCCATGAAGTTAGCAAGTAGCACATTTAAGACTAATCAGAGAAAATTCTCTCACTCAATGCACAATAAAGCTCTGGAATTTGTTGCCAGAGGATGTGGTTAGTGCGGTTAATGTAGCTGGGTTCAAAAAAGGATTGGATAGGTTTTTGGAGGAGAAGTCCATTTAGGGAATAGCCACTGCTATTAATTGCATCAGTAGCATGGGATCTTCTTAGTGTTTGGGTAATTGCCAGGTTCTTGTGGCCTGGTTTGGCCTCTGTTGGATGCTGGGCTTGATGGACCCTTGGTCTGACCCAGCATGGCAATTTATTATGTTCTTATAAGAGAAAAGTGGTCTGAGAATGTGGAAAGAAATTCTCATCCACAATAAAAGTCTTTGTGGAGCTTAACGTTAAGAATTAGAAAAATGAGAGCACAGCTTAGGACATGTTGCCTCCTTGAAAGCAAAAAAGGATCCATGAGGGTGAAATGGTGATCTCTAGAAAAACACTGGGGACGCTACCATGGAGGAGCTGGAAACCCAGAAGCTACCAACCTGTCTCTCCCCACACCTAAATGGTTTATTCTTGCCAAATATTAGTAGGGGACTAACAGGATACCTACATATCCTGTTTGTGTGTGTGGGGGGGGGAGGGTCAGGAAATTTGTTGCCAGAGGATGTGGTTAGTGCAGTTAGTGTAGCTGGGTTCAAAAAAGGTCCATTAACGGCTATTAATCACGTTTACCTACTTATCCTGTTAGTCCCCTACTAACAGGATATGTAGTGGTGTGCATCTTTGGGAACAATCCCTATGGCGTTGATTGTATACTACGCTGGGATGCAGTCTCTGAATTCAGCAACCATTGCCTTCATTAATTCCTGTGTAAAAAAAGGGCACAATCCAAAAAAATAAAGGCTGACCTTTTCTACTGGGCAACCGCTTGGGCAGTGCCTATGCCCACTGAGGCCCCTTGCATGCATAAATGCCCTCATGCACACTCCACTCTACATGGTTGTCCATGCAATGCCTTTGTGCTTGAAGGCACTGCCACATCCTGCCAGGGGTGGCTTCCAATAGATGGCTCACTGGTTCCATAATGTCCTTGACATAGATCAGCTTCTAGCTAGTTGTGGGTATCCATAAGATAAACATAATTTTATGTAGTCCAAACACCTTCAAAAACAGTTTCACCTCCCCATAGCATTGAAAATTGCCCCCGATCAAACCTTATTCGGGCACAATTAGATGATGGCCAGCTCATCTAATGAGCATGGACGACGGACGTTTTTCTTCTCCCAGCTGCTGACAGTCATAACTCTTCCCAGCTGTCTGTCTATTGGGCTTTCAGAAGGACAAACGCCCTGGAACCTGATCACAGGAAGCTTGCTGAACAGCTAAAACTGTCACAGAGAAAAATGTGAAAGCTTTGCCTGTTTTTGTTTCTGTAGGTTTCTAAGGTCCCAGCTGATGACTGTGGGCCAGATGTACGTAGACATGAAAGGCAGACACCATTCGTAATATCTGTTCCAACATCCCCTCTGTGTGACTAGCTTTCCTTCCCATCTAAAGTACATTTCCTTATAACTCAGTCACCAAGAAAAGAAACATAGTAACATAGAAATGACGGCAGAAGAAGACCAAACGGCCCATCCAGTCTGCCCAGCAAGCTAAGCACTTTATCCATTTTTTTTCCCTTTTTCTCTCTCCCACCTGTTACTATTGGCTTCCAGTACCCTCCAGCCCTAATTCCCCTCCAGCCCACCCCCAATGTAGAGAGCAGCACCGGGTCTGCATCCAAGTGAACATCCAGCTCAATTAGGGGTAGCAACCGCTGTAACAGGCAGGCCACACCCCTGCCCCATACTCTTACCCACCCCTGGTTTTTTTTGGAGATGGCAGCCCTCCATCCTTCCGCTCTGTGAAGGTGGAACACCAACCACTGGCATCCCGCTCCGTGAATGCCTCTGTGGCTACTGCCGCTCCGTGCAGTGTTTTGCTGCCTCCTCTTTATTTACGCCCTCTAGACTTGATGGATCCACAGTGTTTATCCCACACCCCTTTGAAGTCCTTCACAGTTTTAGACTTCACCACTTCCTCCGGAAGGGCATTCCAGGCATCCACCACCCTTTCCGTGAAGAAATACTTCCTGACATTGGTTCTTAGTCTTCCTCCCTGGAGCCTCAGCTCGTGACCTCTGGTTCTGCTGATTTTTTTTCTGATGGAAAAGGTTTGTCGTTGTCTTTGGATCATTAAAGTTTTTCAAGTATCTGAAAGTCTGAATCATATCACCCCTGCTCCTCCTTTCCTCCAGGGAGTACATATTTAGATTCTTCAATCTCTCCTTATAAGTCATCCGATGAAGACCCTCCACTTTCCTGGTCGCCCTTCTCTGTACCGCTTCCATCTTGTCTTTGTCTCTTTGTAGATACGGTCTCCAGAACTGAACACAGTACTCCAGGTGAGGCCTCACCAAGGACCTGTACAAGGGGATAATCACTTCCCTTTTCTTACTCGATATTCCTCTCTCTATGCAGCCCAGCATTCTTCTGGCTTTTGCTATCGCCTTGTCGCATTGTTTCACAGGCTTCATATCATTAGACACTATCACCCCAAGGTCTCTCTCCTGCTCCGTGCACATCAGCCTTCCCCCCCCCCACCCCCCCCCCATCGAATACAGTTCATTTGGATTTCCACTCCCCATATGCAGGACTCTGCACTTCTTGGCATTGAATCTCAGCTGCCATATCTTCGACCACTCTTCCAGTTTCCTTAAATCCCATCTCATTCTCTGCACTCCTTCCGGCTTGTCCACTCTGTTGCAGATCTTAGTGTCATCCACAAAAAGACAAACCTTACCTTCTATCCCGTTCGCAATGTCGCTCACAAAGATATTGAACAGGACCGGTCCCAACACTGATCCTTGCGGTACACCACTTAAAACCGCTCTCTCTTCAGAGAAAGTTCCATTTACCATCACACATTGTCTTCTGTCCGTTAACCAGTTTGCAATCCAGGTCTCCACCTCGGCGCTCACTCCTAAGCTTCTTGTTTTATTCACCAGTCTCCTGTGCGGAACCGTATCAAAAGCTTTGCTGAAATCCAAGTAGATGACATCAAGCGCCCTTCCTCGATCCAATTCCTTGGTTACCCAGTCAAAAAAGTCAATCAGATTTGTCTGACAGGATCTTCCCCTGGTGAATCCATGCTGCCTCTGGTCCATCAATTCTCCGGACTGTAGATAGTTCACTATTCTCTCTTTCAACAGTGACTCCATTACTTTTCCCACCACTGAAGTGAGGCTAACCGGTCTGTAGTTACCAGCCTCTTCTCTGTTCCCACTCTTGTGAAGCGGGACCACCACCGCTCTTCTCCAATCACTCGGCACCACTCCCGTTTCTAGGGATCTATTGAACAGGTCACACAGCGGACCCGCCAGCACATCTCTGAGCTCCCTCAGTATCCTTGGATGAATCCCATCAGGCCCCATGGCTTTGTCCACTTTCAGGTTCTTTAGCTCTTCCCACACATTTTCTACTGTAAAAGGATTTATATCCATTCCACTTCCCTCCAGTTTCTTGTTGTGTAGAGATGGTCCTTCTCCAGGGTCTTCTTTAGTGAACACAGAGCTGAAGTATTCGTTTAATATTTCTGCCATTTCTTCATTTCTCTCCACACATTGATCATTTCCACCTTTCAATTTCACTATACCACTTTGGACTTTTCTCTTTTCACTGATGTATCTGAAAAATGTTTTGTCACCATTTTTTATCTCCTTGGCAATCCTCTCTTCCGCTTGACTTTTTGCCAACTTGATTAATTTCTTTGTCTCCCTCAGTTGAATCAAATATTCTTCTTTGTGCTCCTCCCTTTGGGATCTTTTATATTTCTTGAATGCTGTTCTTTTACCTTTAATTTTGTCAGCCACCTCCTTTGAGAACCAGATAGGTTTCAATTTTCTTTTGCTTTTCTTTACATTTCTAACATATAGAGTAGTTGCCTTGGTGATGGCTCCTTTTAGATTGGTCCACTGCTGATCCACATCTCTCTCGTTCTCCCATCCTTTTAGTTCTTCCTCTAGGTAGAAGGGAGTAGAGGAGAGAGAGGTCTCAAGCAATACATTTTGTATGGTAGCAAAAGGTTTTTTAAATTAAGTTTTAATCTAAGAACATAAGAAATTGCCATGCTGGGTCAGACCAAGGGTCCATCAAGCCCAGCATCCTGTTTCCAACAGAGGTCAAACCAGGCCACAAGAACCTGGCAATTACCCAAACACTAAGAAGATCCCATGCTACTGATGCAATTAATAGCAGAGGCCATTCCCTAAGTAAACTTGATTAATAGCCATTAATGGACTTCTCCTCCAAGAACTTATCCAAACCTTTCTTGAACCCAACTACACTAACTGCGCTAACCACATCCTCTGGCAACAAATTCCAGAGCCTTATTGTGCGTTGAGTGAGAGAATTTTCTCCGATTAGTTTTAAATGTGCTACTTGCTAACTTCATGGAGTATCCCCTAGTCCTTCTATTATCGTTCTAGTTCAAAATTCCTCTATAAATAAAGCAGCAAGGCATGGAAGGCTTCCCGGAGCTCCTGATGACCCTGGCTCTCTCTGACTTGAAAATACTGTTAATGGTTTTGGAACCTCTTGAGAAACCAAGAGCACCAAAAGATGGATTCATGAACATCATTATTTTTATGTTAACATATTGCATGAGACCTATCTTGGTATTTCTCGGGATGTATTTGTCTACCAATTCCATGAGGAACTGTGAACTAGTTATAGCCCAAAATGAAAATCATAAATGTGCACCAGCATATACCCCAGGTCCAAAGAACAAACTGCTGCCCCAGTTCAATATAAAGTAATGGTGGATGGATTAACTGTGCTGCAGCCCCAAATTATGAGCAGTTTAGCCTGCCACATACTCATTGGTTGGGTGAAGGTCCAGTTCATCACATGTTTAACCCTGCTCTTATGTTCGAGGTAGATTACAGCTTGACTCTCTCATCACACAAACATTGCCAATGTTCACAAGAAAAAACTATTTTGTGAACTTAGAAATGGCGTTGAGTAGCAAAGGCTTGGACCATATTTGGCCCAGAACCAAAAGAAAGATTTGGTTCTGTCTGATCAGAAGCATCGTTGCTCCTTCCTAATCTGGCTGGAGCCTAAACCTGACCTGAGCCTGCCTGAATGTATGAAACCAGGACTCTAGCATTCATTCCGCTGGCTACCGTTCTTCCAAGATTGCTCCTGGCCGAGGTTAAGTGGGCCACTGACGTGCTCAACATGAAAACACTATTCCGCATTCATTTGGTAGCTGAACAGAGGGAAGTACTGAAAGAAAAAAAAAAACATAAAACGTCAGCTTTAAGGGAGTTATTTTCCCATTTCTCACAAGACAGGGCCCATGTTTCTATGTTACAGCATTATGCAATTCACCTCTAATCAAACCTTAGGTGTTCCGTTTTATTTGTAACACCCTGAAAATATCTGCAGGTTTAACACATTTGCATTAATGTCGACATCAGCATTTACCACTTCTCTCTTTTGCTTGTGTAGGGTTTATATTGGTGCCTAAGACATGAAAGAACCGGCTCTTTCAACTCGTTGGAGTACTCATTAGATAAGTATTTGTTACTGAAAGAAACTCTACTTTCTCGGGGACAGTAACTTTCAAACCGGCACGTGGGCGCACATGTGCTCGCCTTTGCCGGCTTGCACCCAGGGACGCGGCCGTTTTATAACATTTGCGTGTGCTCGCATGCACGTTATAATGCAGCCTGCCCGCATGCACGTGCTCGCCCACCTTTAAGTGGACACGCGCCTGTGTGCGCAAATGCCGCCTCAGCCGCTTAAGCGGGGGGATTTTAAGAGACACTGCCAGTTTTCCCAGTTCGCCCAGTTAAGGGATACATTTTCCATACCCCCCCCCTAGTTTAACAGCCTTCCTTCCCACCAGTTGGACCCGACCCGTAAAACCCCCTCTGATCTATCTGGATTTTTTTGTCTTATAACTTACACATCATCCAAAGCAGAAGTAAAGTTACACGACAGGGGACCCCCCGGCACAAACCAGTGCGCGAAAGTATTTACGCGCTAATTTGAAGTTCAAATCCAGGAACGCCCCTTTTTTTGGAGCTTTTTATTTTTCGTGTGCTGGGAGATACGCACGTCCGCGGGCAGCTTTTAAAATCCGCTTGGCATGCACCAGGCCAACTTGTGCATAAATCTCCCGGTTTTGGCATGCGCCGGGCTCTTAAAATTCACCTTTAAATGTACTTGTTTGACTGCTAAAGGTTTAAAGAATTTTGAGCTTTGTGTTTTCCAGGTGCTAAGTAATACAGCTCTGTCCTAGGTAAATGAGGCCCCACCTGGAGTACTGTGTTCAGTTCTGGAGACCGTATCTCCAAAAGAACAGAGTCAGGATGGAGGTGGTCCAGAGAAGGGCGACCAAAAAGGTGGAGGGTCTTCATAAAATGACTTATGAGGAGAGATTGAAGAACCTGAATATGTATACCCTGGAGGAGAGGAAGAGCAGGGGTGATATGATACAGACTTTCAGATACTTGAAAGGTTTTAATGATCCATGATCAACAACATACCTTTTATGATGAAAAAAAATCAGTAGAACTAGGGGTCACGATTTGAAGCTCCAGGAAGGAAGACTCAGAACCAATGTCAGGAAGTATTTCTTCACGGAGAGGGTGGTGGATGCCTGGAATGCCCTTCCGGAGGAAGTGGTGAAGACTAAAACTGTGAAGGATTTCAAAGGGGCATGGAATAAACACTGTGGATCCATAAAGGCTAGAGGATGGGAATGAAGAGTAGAGCCATGGGGGTGGCTTGCTGCAATGTTGGCTCCTACCTGGTGATTACTACCCTTACTCAAAAAACCTTCGCTCAGTTAATGCAACCCCAACATTGCTCTCTGCTTCAACAGCAAGGAGAAATGTGGAAAAGAGGATTTGCATTCAGATAACAACCAAAAAGGACTGAACTTCAAATCTGGATAAACAAATAAGTGTGGGTGTAGCTTGCTTATTACGGCAGTTACTACCCTAAACCAATTAAGCCTGATACATCACTTTGAATGCAAATACAGCATTGCTCTCTGCTTCAACAGCAAGGGGAAATGTGGAAAACAGGAATTACATTCAGGCAACAACCAACAAGGTCTGAACTTCACAATCTGGGTAAACAAATAAGGCATCGATCTGTGCAATCTGGGTAAACAAGCATCGGGGTAACTTGCTTGGTGCGGTGGTTACTACCCTTAACCATAAGCTTTATGCTCATCTTTGGTGCAACTCCAACATTAGTCTCTGCATCAACGGCAGGGGGTGGCAGGAAATCCGAATCAAACAGTTACCAACAAGGGCCCTGAACTTGGTGGTTGGTGAAACAGATAAGTTTGGGAAAATAAGTGTGGGAGCTTGCTGGGCAGACTGGATGGGCTGATTGGTCTTTTTCTGCCGTCATTTCTATATGTTTCTATATATGTTTCTAAATACTTTCACTTTGAAAATTTGGGCAAAGTCTGCAGGGGGGGGGGGGGGGGGGAATTACCTGTGGACGGCGTGTCAAAGCACACAGTTTGAAAACTGTCCTCCCAAAATTAGCTACATAGCATGTGCAGTAAAGGTGCCTGCCCAGTTTGTAACAAAGTGGGCTACTCAAGTGTCCTCCAGGAGGGTGATTTTCAAAGGCTTTTCCATAGGTAAAAATACAGGGGCAGATTTTAAAACATATACGCAGGCGTACATTTGTTCGTGCAACCAGGCGATGTGTGAAAGTTTTTCCACCCTGCAATACTTGTACTTTGTTACTTATGAAGTGCCCACACAGGCATGAGAGAGAGAGACTGTATATAAGGTCTTCATAGACACATAGACTACTATGTGTGCCATCCCAGAGACTCTCTCTTCATTCCACTCCACTCCACTCTCCTCCTCGCTCCCAAAAATACCCAAGATGAAATTTTCAATATTTATCACAAATTGCATTATGGCCATTTCAGGCATATCGCACAGTTGAACACCAGAAAAAAAGGTGCAGTTATTTCCGGCATTAAAAGCATGCGATAGCGTAACGCGTGGTGAAATAATGCCCTTCATTTTCATTAATCCTGCCCAAACCCCTCTCCAATCCCTTCCCTTTGAATAAATTTGACAAATTTGCATTCATACCATGTGTTGTGATAACACCATAATGCACTTTGATGAATGACCCTGTTAGGTAGCAACCAGTGCTATCATCTCTCTCTCTTCCACAATGACCACCATAAAAATTATCTAAAGAGGACATTGTATATCAACTTATGAGTTCCTCTTTTGGGCAAAGGTCATGCATCATCTCTGGAACATTCTTATGCTGGTCCAACAGCCTACCAAAAATCCCTTTTTTTTGTTTTTGTTTTCTGGGACCAATACAGAAATCCCATACTTCAGACAAAAGCTTAAGGGCTGATGCAATAAAGTGCATTCAGCCTAGTTTAGCACCCGATGCAATAAGGAGATTAGCATATCCAAATCAATGCATACCCGATAGCACGCGTCAGTCGTAAACCGCATGAAGATGAAGACATTATATATTACCCCCCTGATGCAGTCAAATGCTGGGCACCCAACGCTCACGTTTTAACATGGTAAATTTAACTCCAGCCTTGGAAGTGGAGTAAAGTCAACTTGCAGTCAAAGGCTCATGAAAACCATTTTAAAATAGGTTATCTGAGCTCTGATAAGAGTGTCCTCCTCCTTTATTTCATTGTGCTACATTTGGTGGAGAAAAATATTTGTACATTTTGACTCAATTAAAAGAAATACACTTTTCTTATGGCCGTACAATTTAGATGTCCATAGCAAGGGGTGCCTAATATTTTGCTGAGGCTGCTGAGGTAAATTACAAGAAAAAAGAAGCAGGATGAAATGGATGCTCATATTGAGCGCCCGTTGCAATTGGACTCTGATGCAATATACTATTGAGCGCTACTGATGCACAATTTTCCTTTAGCTCGGGCTTTTTAACACTGCCTCTCATTTAAATATTGCATTGGGCCTCCAGGGGATGTGGCTGTGTGCACGTTAAGACAACAGGCGCTCAATACTAGCGCCTGTTTTACTGCATTGGCCCCTAAGTGTTTGGTAAAATGTCAGAAGATGTGTGGTCTAGTAATTATAGCTTTAGGCTAGAATGACAGAGTGACCAGTCCTGAAGTCATTTCTATTTAGCCAGTTAGATCACAGAAAGGGAGGTACATGAGATTGGTTGTAGGTTATAAACTGAAGGATCTTTGTCAGTTATGTCTAATCTGAATGGTTTGTAAAGTATGTTGAACGGGATCGTAAAAATGTTAAAACCCTGAACTTACCCTGCCTGGTTTCCTCCCCAGTGATAGCCAGCGGTGAAACAGACTTTCAGTTTCATAACATAACATTTATTAAGTAGCTTAGAGATCTTATAAAAGCTAACAGGCTTTGTTCATTTTATGCATGCATACAATAAATCAAGATAGTGGAAATCAAAGGGAACAAGATTAGGGATGTGAATCGTTTTAGGACGATTAAAATTATCGTCCGATAATTTTAATATCGTCTTAAACCGTTATGGAACACAATACAATACAGATTCTAACGATTTATCGTTATAAATCGTTAGAATCGTGAGCCGGCACACTAAAACCCCCTAAAACCCACCCCCGACCCTTTAAATTAAATCTCCCACCCTCCCGAACCCCCCCCCCAATAACTTAAATAACCTGCGGGTCCAGCGGCGGTCCGGAACGGCAGCGGTCCGGAACGGGCTCCTGCTCCTGAATCTTGTCGTCTTCAGCCGGCGCCATTTTCCAAAATGGCGCCGAAAAATGGCGGCGGCCATAGACGAAAAAGATTGGACGGCAGGAGGTCCTTCCGGACCCCCGCTGGACTTTTGGCAAGTCTCGTGGGGGTCAGGAGGCCCCCCACAAGCTGGCCAAAAGTTCCTGGAGGTCCAGCGGGGGTCAGGGAGCGATTTCCCGCCGCGAATCGTTTTCGTACGGAAAATGGCGCCGGCAGGAGATCGACTGCAGGAGGTCGTTCAGCGAGGGTTCCGGCGCCGGCTGAAGACGACAAGATTCAGGAGCAGGAGCCCGTTCCGGACCGTTGCCGTTCCGGACCGCCGCTGGACCCGCAGGTTATTTAAGTTATTTGGGGGGGGGGGTTCGGGAGGGTGGGGGATTTAATTTAAAGGGTCGGGGGTGGGTTTTAAGGGGGTTTTAATGTGCCGGTTTTTCGATTTTTCGATTTTTAACGATTTTTAACGATTTTTCACGATATTTTACCCCCCCAAACGGCAACAATACGATTCCCTCCCCCTCCCAGCCGAAATCGATCGTTAAGACGATCGAGGACACGATTCACATCCCTAAACAAGATTATGTTTCCTTCAGGTAGTAAACGTAGCTGATTACAGAATATACTGCGTCTCCAGCAATGCTGTTTACTCATTGTTTTAAATTTGCATTACTTTTTTATAGACTGTTAAACATGGCGCTCATAATTTCCCCCCTCCCTTCGCTCATCTCTTACATTTGCTGGTACTTTTCCTTCATGCCCTCTTACATTCTGTTTACTCACTGCTTTTCTTTGTTTGTTATAACTTTCTTGGAGCCTTGCTTATCAGCACTCTCACGCCATGCTCAGCCTTGGGCTGAGAGAATTACATTTTTCCCTCTTCAGGCCTTTTTATTCCAGTTACTAGTCAACATGGGGCAGTTTTCTTAATGCAATAATTAACCTAAATCTTCATTTCCCGGTTGTCTGGTATAACCCATTCTAGTGGTAGAATAGTAATTTCCTACCATGTCTAACAATTTATTATTGTTGTGCATTGGGTATTAGTATTGCTGCATGATTTTTATTTTTATTTTGTGTTATTAAATTGTATATTTGTAATGTAAGTTTCCATTAGTTGTAATCTGCTGAGAAGCAGTCTCCTGGCCCATGGTAAATGGAATAGAAACATATAAATTAAATTTAAAAATTAAATTAAAGATTCACCTATCTCCTACGGACTTCCAGCGTGACTTAGGTCAAGTGACTGTCCTTCAAGTATCTCAGTTTACCCAATTGTAATTTAGATAAAAATAATAACAATCATAGTTTTGTTTTCTGTCATCTAGTTAAAAAATGTATTGCCAGGCCATCTACCTCAGAGGTGGCTGCATGCACATGCCTTAACCATTAGACTGAAGAAGATATTGAAATCTTGCCTTGGATGAGTTGTATCGGATTAGGAATAAACCGAATTTCTGTTTAGCACTTCCATAAAGTATTTCTCGCTTTGGAATAGCATATGCTAATAGGCAATAATTGAAAATAATTCCTCTGATTGCTTTTTCCTGAATGTCATCTTCATCTGGGCTTGCTGCAGGGCTGTAACAGCTTTGAGTGAAAAATAAAATAAAAATGCCTTGTTCGTTCTCTTGCTGCATTAAGTGGTAACGATAAGAGACACTGATTTGGAAAGCAGGTTTTAAAGTGTAATTGCTTTGCTTTATTCACATTATGAACAGTACCTGTTAATTATGCAAGCTGCATATTGCAAGAAACTTTGGCAAGCATTATTCAAATGGGATGTTTTAAAATTCTAAATAAATAAATTCTAAATAAATAAATAAGTATAAATATTCAAATCATCAAATTAAGGTGTGCATAGAGCATATCTGCATGCATTAAGTAGCACTACAGTCCCTACCTTTTATCTGAAGTTCCATTATCCAAAAACTCCCACTATCTGGAAAAAAATCACCATTCCTGGGAGGTGTTCCATTATCTGGAAAATCTTTATTTTTTCTGGAATGGAGGGTGCCCTGTAGCTGGGCCACTCACCACCCCTCCCAAACCCATCCCTGGGGCTCAGGACTATCCTTTCTCCCACTAACGTTTGCTACCCATCTGCACTTATGCAGCACCATGCAGTTCAAACATCTCAGCTGAGGTCGTGAGCCATGTGGGAGGGAGAAGTGGCAGGAACAGTGGGTTATCTAAGTGCTCAGGTCCGGTCGGGCCACAGCTTGTAATATCTGTTATTGGACCAACATCAGATTTATCCATATGCAATATTCTACAGGAATACTCAAAACCACTAGTTGCATCTGGAGAAGATCTTAAACATGTACTAGAGAATCAAGAGACCAAAAGATATTTTAATAATAACCTCAAATTAATATTAAAAAAGAAATATTTCTTACAAAATACAAAATGTGACCAACATTTTGTCCAATTTAAGTTTCAGTATGCTTATAAAACATAATGGGCCGGATTTTAAGAGGTACGCGTGGGCATACATTTGTGCGCGCAACCTGGCGCGCACAAATGTACCACCAATTTTATAACAGGCGTGTGCAGCCGCGCGCATGTTTTAAAATCCGGGGTTGGTGCGCACGAGGGGGTGCACACTTGTGCACCTTGCACGCGCCAAACCCTAGGGGAGCCCTGATGGCTTTCCTCTTTCCCTCCGAGGCCGCGCCAAAATTGGAGTGGCCTCAGAGGGAACTTTACTTCCACCCCCCCATCTTCCTCTACCTAACCCGCCTCCCAGCTCTATCTAAAACCCCCCTCACCCTTGTTTATTAAGTTGCACCTGCCTCTGGGCAGGTGTAGGTTGCGCGCACCGGCCAAGTGCCGGTGTGCGATCCCCGGGCACAGCCACTGTGCCAGAGGCCTCGGTCCTGCCCCGCCCCTTTCACAAAGCTCCTGGACATACGCGTGTCCTGGGACTTGTGCGCGTCGCTGGGACTATGGAAAATAGGCTCGGCGCACGCAGGAGAGGTTATGCTCGTAAATCCTGAGGATTTACGTGCGTAAACCTTTGAACATCTGGCCCAATCTGCATAGACGTAAAACATCAGGAACTTTTAGCTTTAGTGTAATCATTGCATACCAAAAATGCACTTCTCTTTAAAACTTTCATAAATGGAGAAGGATCTTCTGCATTTTTTTTTTTTTTGTTCATGAAGTTCCTTCTCCAGTTGTTGGATGTAAAGGTTAGTGGAGGCTTGTTGAGTCCAACCTAGATGACTGCCTTCTTCAAATGTCTTTTTTGATCATTTTGAATAGACACAGTCATTTAATAGACATTTTTCATTATAAGGCTTTCTTCACACATTTTCTATCTACATACATTTTGCAGAGAATTCACTTTTTTATGATATGTAATGATTATATTTAATAGGGATGTGAAACGTTTTTTAACGATTTAAATTATCGTCCGATATTTTTAATATCGTCATTAATCGTTAGAGTGCGATACAATAGAAATTACCCCCGATTTATCGTAAAAAAATCGTTAATCGGGTTAGTGCGCACTAACGGGAGTTAGTGCGCACTACCCATTGTTAGTGCGCACTAACAGAAAGTGATACAATTTGACACTTTTCAGGTCAGTTAAGGTCAGTTAGGAATGAATATGTATTCCTATTGGCTGCTCTCTTATTTATTGATGTTACCAAGGTTCCCACTGAGGTCATGGTTTAATATATGGGGGATGGGAAATGGAAACGGTTGGTAGCTTGACAAAGGGAAGGGAAAGGGGGAGGTGAAGGGCCAAGCAGTCCCACTCCCTGGTCTCTGAAGGACAGATCTCTTCAGAAAATCAGAGCTGCTGAATGCAGGGGCTCTCTCCCCCTTCACATCCCTTTTCCTCCCCCCCCCCCCCCATTCACTGTGCTCAAATTTGCAGTTCCTGTGTTAAACTAAACTTTTTTTTCACTAGAGTAGAATAAAATAAAATGAAGTACTTTGTGTATTAAACTAAAGAAACGACATAAAATGAAATTAAGTACTTCTCTACATTCTACTTTAGTGAAACAAATCATTTAATAAAGAAACTTGCAACCTGAGCTTCAAAACAACATACTATAGAAAAACTAAACAAAAAACTTTATTATTAATTTATTATATTTACAGTGGTTAAATTTAAAGAGCAGGCTGAGGCTAGACTGGCTACTGGCTACTGCTGGCACTGTCACTGCTGCAGCCTGCTGGCACTTTTCTTCTCTTTCTGGCTAGTGCGTGATATATCTGGTAGCAAAATGGCCACGGGGGACAGCACCAAGCATGCGCGGCTTAGTGTGCACCTCTAGCTAACAAACATTTCCTCAAATTTTACTTTTAAACCATTAAGTAACAATTTTTGATAGTGCGCACTAACTCGCGTTAGTGCGCACTATTCAGAAAAACGATTTTTTTTTACAAAAAAAATCATGCCGATCAGATTTTTTTCTCCCCCAAGCTGATCCAGATCATTAAAATGATCGGGCACATGATTCACATCCCTAATATTTAAAGCTAAAAGTTCCTGAATTCCTAGGTCAGTGGAGATTACAGATTTTATGAACATGTACCATTTTCACATCTTGCAACTTATTTATTTATTTAAAACTTTTTATATACCATTATAGCAAATAAATTTGAACAAAATGGTTTACAATTATTTCAAAAATATCAAAATAAAATAAAATGAAATAGAATATAAAAATTAAAATAAACTAAAAACAAGATAGTACTAACAGTGAAATAAAATAATAGTCTGAATAAAAATACATTAGTAATCAATCAATATTAATATAAAAAAAACTTTTGTATATTTTAGTTAATATTTACTTTACTAACCAACATTATTTATTTATAAACTCACTTTCCACAGAAGGAGGGTCCCAGTTATGTGGCTTAGATATACTATTTTCTTTTCATTTTTATTTTAACACATTCATATTTTTTTAGTACAAATTTGAGGTTAAAATTAAGATATCATTTGGTCTCTTGATCTTCAGTTTTTCACATCGCTTTAGGATCTGGGTTTTTGAATGATTTTTACCTTATTTTTATTTTTTGTTTAAAAGATACTAGACATCACTGCATGATTCTTACATCAATCCAATAAATTATATCACAACCAACAAAGAATCAAACTTTCAGGATGAAGATATTTCATGTTGCCCCAACCGAATGTGTGTCCATGCTGGAAATGCATTGCTAGATCACAGGAAATGCACCTTATCCAGTAGAGATTTAACTGTTTTACTGGCCCATTTTGAGCATGAGTGTAATGATCAAGGCCAGGCAACCTGTAGATGACTCTAGTCTGGCAAGTTTATTAAAATTAATGAAGCAACGACAGCTTTCTATTGCCTTGAAAACTGGTCGCCACAGGGTTAGAGCCAGTGCAGCTTTGTGCCCTCAAGGATGGCCTCTGAAACCATGCTTCCAAGGAACTTGATTGGTTGGACGTTGAAAAGGGGGTTGCTGGGAACAAGGAAGTATTCCCAGCAACTCGAAGGCTGTCTAGCTTTATGCAATCCTGGTTTATGACTCTGCATTTCACCTGCTTGTCTGGAACCCAACACCCCCCATTTGGGGCTGGTCCTGCCTATTGAGTCTCAGTTTGAGACTGGAACTATTAGTTCAGTATTGCCAAGATTAACGCTGACCTGTTTGTACTCTGTTACTCCCAGCCTTCTAGTTCTTCTTCCAGATACTTCCCCATTTCATCAAACTTCTTGCTTTTGAACTGCAAAACTCGGGTCTTCCTGCTTCTTCTCCGTATCCTATTTGTGATATGAAACCATACCGTTTGATCACTGGTGCTGAGGTGGGCGCCCACCTGGACATTAGAGACATTATCTCCATTAGTAAGCACTAAATCGAGTATAGCTCCCTCCCTCGTGGGTTCCATTACCATTTGTTTGAACAGAGCCCCTTGCAGGGCATCCACTATCTCTCTACTATTGTTAGATTCCACCAAAGGGATTCTCCAGTGTTATAATTAGTGAGGTTTGGGTGGACCCTTGGACACTGTGGCAGCTGACCATGCCCACGGGGGGCAGTTCCGTGAGGGGCCACAGGTCAGGCTCAGCTTAGGACACACAAACACAGAGAGATTGATCTTTATTTAGACAATGTTGTGTAGCCACCAGAGGTGGCAGTGATGAGTAGTTGAAGTAGCCCAGCTGGGCTAGTGTCCCTCAGGTGCTGGAACAGCGACTCCTCCGGTAGCAGTGCTGTAGTAGAAAGAACTGAGAATAATGTGTATAGTGGAATATGAACAAGCCCCAGTATGGAGAACCCCAGGATAGGAACCTCGAGGAGCGAGTACCTGATCCCTGAGAGTTGAGAGGCTTGTAGGAGATGTACTCACACAGCGGTTCCATGTAGGAGATGACACCAGGGCTGGAACGGAGGCAGGCCCTCGAGGAGCGAGTACCTGGTTCCAGGGAAAGCTCTGAGGTGGAGATGGTAGTACTCACTGGTGTTGAAGGTTCAGGTTACTGCTTTTCTTGGACTCCTTTTGTGTCTTATTTAGTTGAGTTTTGTTATCCACGTTACCTTTTTCCATTGCATTTGTATTTGTATTTGGGGCGTGACATTCTAATTTCTTTCTACCACCCCCGTCATCTAGTTTAAATACCTTATGACATAGGATTTGAATTTATCTCTTAGGATCCTTTTTCCTGCCACAGACAATTGTAAGCCATCTTTGATAAAGAGCTTTTTACTGTTCCATACATGGCCCCAGCCCCCGATAAATCCAAAACTTTGTTCCTTACACCAGGATTTGAGCCATACATTGAAGTTATTAATATGGCTTAGTCTCTCCTTCCCCTTTCCATGAACAGGTAACACTTCTGAAAAGGCGATGGTTGCTGCCATATTACTAATCTGCTCCGCTAGAGACTGGAAATCTCTCTGTACCAGTTGGATGCTGTTTCTAGCAAGGTCGTTGGTACCCAGATGGATGATAATATCAACTTTAGAGTCTTTGCTTTCTTCTTGTATCATTTTGACTATTTGAGTAGCATTTCTGCTGGCCGATGATCCTGGGAGGCTTTTAACTGTAGTGTTTTCCCCACTAAGAGTTCCCAGATTAGTGCCTCTGATGACAGAGTCACCCAGCACAATGAGCTTTTTCCTTTTGGTTACTGATTGTATTATGGAATTTCTGTATGCATTGGGTTTCTTCTTTCTTTTCGGATATCGCTTCAATCTCTTTCGCAAGAGCTTCTTCAACATCTAAGACAGAGAAGGCGTTTTGCACTTGTGTCACTTGATACAGTGTATGTCTCCGCATCACAGGTCTGATTCTATCAGAGCCCACTGTAATCCTGTTGTTTTTTGAGTTCCTTAATGACCTGTGTGAGTGAGGGAGTAAACTTGTGGGCCGCACAGCTGTCAAGAAAGTAGTCACATCCTTTCATTTTGGAATTTGCCATGGGCCACAAAGTGCCCACAGCCATTCGCACCTGCTTTTTTTGGCTGTTTTCTTTTTGCTTTGGGAAATACTGTTCAAAATGCAACCTACTCGTGTTATTGCCCTTCTCCCCCCCCCCCCCCTTTCAAGGCCACAAACACCTCCTGGAATGCTGCTTCCAAAAGCAACTGGAAACTCACACACGTTCATGCAGCAAGGCACAGAATTTTAGCTGCAAGGAGGGAGAGCAACAGTCAGCCTTCCATCTCTTCCCCCCTTTCAGCTGTGCAATTCTCACTCCTCCCTCCCAGCCCTCTAACTCATCCCCTGCCTTTCACTCTTCCCATCTTCCATCCATGTCCATCCCAACTGTTTCTCCTCCTCGCCAGAGCCCAGTTCCCCTTACCCGCATCTGGCTGTTTCCGCTCTCCCTGATCCCACACCATCATGGAAATGGCCGCCCCGTTGGCTCTCTAGACAACTCCTGATATCCCTTGTGTGGATTTGAACTGGCCAGCTTCAAAGTACACTGTGGTGACTCTACTATTAGGCCAACTGCTCTATTTCTGTGCTTTGGTGGGGTGGGGATTAGTCCGTAAAACTGTTGTACAGCAAAGGCTAACTTTATTATTATTGTTAAACAATTTTATAAAACTCTTTTCATCTTCCTAGAATGACTCAGTGCTCTGTTAAACTGAACTTCAGTGCACCACAAAGGGTTAAGAATGAAAGGTGATTAAGTGCAATATAAAAGCAGTACAGAGCCTTACATATGTATTAGTCGGTGTACATGTCCCGCGCTGATTGTACTAGCTTTTATTTGTCTTCAAAAGAATGGGTCTTATTCTCTGGAAACCTAATTAATTCACCAAAACAAATATTTAGCAAGTTCCTCCACTGAGATCCCCTTAGGAGACTGGATTAAGCTGCGGAAAGCATATTACAGTGAAGAGTGCAAACAATGGGCTTCAGGAGAGCTGCAAAATGTAAATTGCATGGAGGACAAAATGACTGCCCTCAGTTAAAACACTCCAAGTTCAAAGAGGCGCTAGGAGAAAGCTCTGATCGAATGAGGCTGTTCATGCTGGGGGAGACCTATTCGTTATTACTGCTTCGTTGGCTGTCGATGATGGCGGGCAAGCGTGAAAACAAGAATGGGTCTGTATGGACTATGGACGGGTCAGGGGGGTTACAAGGCTTGCAGGGAAGAGGGATCACAAAACCAGCTACCCTCTGACGGAAGCAGGAGGAGAGTGAGGAACACAAAACTTTTGGATGGAAAATGACAATAAACATTTGGGGAAGAAAGAGATTAATTTACTTTATTTTTGCACAGGTCACCTCTGAGAAATAGGGGTTGGGAGGGTAGAAGGGGGTGATGTTAAAAAGATAGAAGAACTATGGGGTTCTAATCCCAGACCTGTCATTAACTATCTGTGACCTTGGGTAAGTTGTTTTACCTCCTTGTGTCTCATCTACTCAACATAAAAGAACTACCTTACTGTATCCAATAGGTTGGTAAGACAGCTGGAAGAAAGAAGCCCTCCCCACCACCAAAGACACTGATAAAAGATATTTTAGCGATGGGACCAGAGTAAAAAAAAAATACTTCTTCTAGTAGGTAAGAGGTACAGGCTTGACTGTCTGCTTTGATACATACTGAGAGTTCTGACCTTTTGTTCAATAGGAGGTCCATATTCAGACTCAGTCTGGATAGCAAAGTCAGCTGAGATAAACTTATCCGTCTAACTATAGCTGGCTAACTTTAGGACAGCTCTTTGGCTCAATTCCTCCCAGGTACGCCCCCCGAATGCCCCTAACTTAACCGGCCATATTCTAGCTTCCTAACTTATCAGCCAGCTGCAGATTAGCCAGATATGTGCCCAAATATTTGTTCAGCTGGCTAACTTCTGAGTTAGCTGGGTAAATGCTTTTGAATATGGACCTCTAGGGGGTTTAATGAGCTGTGGAAGTGAAAGCGAAATGCTAATTTTTCCACAATTAGCATCAGATGTACCAAAGGATTTTTTTCTCTTTCCATGGGAAAAATGCTTAGACTTTTATTACTTTGTTTGCACTATTTTTGGTGCATGCTTGAGCTTCACTTTGGACGATTTTTAACTGGGAAAGTGGTTTATAAGTGAGGCGGGTCCCCCGTTTTGGTGTATTATCCTCAATCAGGGGGTCTATGGGTCCGGGCTTGAGTCCGGATGGGGAGGGTCAGGTGTATTCAGGATTGTTCACAACTTTCTGGCCTCCACGCTTTGCAGAGGTTTTTGGGGTTCGCGAACTACTAACGGCACCATCTCCAATTATTCCCAGATCACGGACCCACTCACGGCACTCACCCATAAGGGAGCCAATACCAAGGATTGGCCTCCTGAAGTGGTCACTGCTTTCCTAGATTTGAAGAAGGCCTTTCTCCAGGAACAGTGCCTCTATATTCTGGACCCCACACGTCCATTCATCGTGGAAATTGATGCCTCCTCCTTGAGCATAGGGGCCATGTTGAGCCAGCATTCCAGTACGGGGGTTCTCTGCTCCTGCTCCTTCTGCTTGGGCAGAAGAGAACTTTCACAAGAAGAACTATGGAATTGGAGACAGAGAGCTGCTAGCCATCAAGCTGGCACTCGAGGAGTGGTGACAGTTGTTGGAAGGTGCACAGCACCAGATTACAATATACACCAACCACAATAACTTGGAACATCTTCACCACATACAATATCTGAATGCATGCCAAGCCCAATGGTCCCTGTTCTTTGCGTGTTTTGATTTTGAAGTGAGATATCGGCCTGCATCCAAGAATGCTTGGGCAGATGCCCTCTCCTGATCGTATGAGACAGAAGACATGCCTGATCCCCCCCAGGCACATTGTCGATCCAGCTTGGATTGTCTTGGCCTCTTCTGTGACTGTCCCTCCAGGGAAGACAGTCATTCCACGTCGCCTCCGACAGAAATTTATGGAATGGTCCCATGACTCCCTGGGCGGGCTTGGACTCTCGCGCTGCTCCAGCAGTATTACTGGTGGCCCCAGATGCAGAGAGATTTCAGGGCCTAGGTGGACTCTTGTCCTACCTGTGCACAGCAAAAAACCTTGGTGGGACAATCTTAGAGACTGCTATAGCCATTACCGGCCCTCAGGGAACCGTGGACCCATCTGTCCACTGACTTTGTGGTGAATCTCACCTTCTCTAACAGCTGCAGAACAATTTGGGTTGTTATCAACCGATTCTCAAAGATGGCTTACCTTGTTCCCCTTCCTGGCCTTCCTTAAGCAACTGAACTGGCCCGGTTGCTTGCCAACCACATTTTTCGACTGCACGGCTTACCCAAACATATCATCTTGGATCAAGGTGCCCAGTTCACTTCCAAATACCGGTGCTCTCTTTGCCGGAAATTCAACATCACATTGGATTACATTACTGCCTATCACCCTCAAGCCAACGGCCAGTCGGAGTGAACTAACCAGATCTTGAAAGCCTTCCTGAGGGCCTATGCCAATGATCGCCAGGACAATTGGGCTGCCCTCCTTCCGTGGGTGGAATTCTCCTACAATTACCATATTAGCTGTGCCACAGGATCATCACCATTTCAGATTGTGTACGAGAGGCAGCCTTTTCCTCTGCTGCCATTCCTGTTGTCCATTCCTTCCCTAGCAACCAAACTAACTGCTCAGGAGCTCCAGGAACTCTGGATTCGTAAGGAAGAGATGCTTCAGAAAGTTGCTTAAAGAGCCAAAAAGGCAATGAATGCTCACCGGCAGCCTGCACTGCAATTTAGACCTGGGGACAAGGTTTGGCTGAGTACCTGCCATATCCGGTTCAGAATGCCTTCCAAGAGGCTCGCACCTAGTTACATCAGGCCATTCTCTGTTTCCCATCGGGTGGGGCCTGTTACCTATCAACTGTGCCTATGCGCTTCTTTGAAAGTCCATAATGACTTCCATGTCTTCCTTCTCAAGCTCTTAGTCCTCATGTGGCCATCCCGGAATGTACCAAGACCCCAAGAGGTATCCACTGAAGAGAACCAGGTCTATCAAGTGAACGAGATACTGGATATTCGGCATTGGAACAAAAGGTGGGAATACATGATTTCCTGGGAGAGGTATGGTCCAGAGGAAAATACATAGGAGCCTGCATTGAACATCTTGGACAAGAACTTTCTAAGGGTGTTCCAGACTTCATAAACAATGAAACCCAGGCCCCATGAGGGGGGTTAGAGGAGGGGGTACTATTGAGTTTGGCTGGTTGCTAGTCTGACCCGTGACTGGCTACTCTCACTTTCTTCCCTGGGCCAGAGGGGAACCACCAATGCTGCAATGGGCCCCAAGCAAAGATGCGGCAGGCCAGAAGACACACAAGCTGGACAACGCCATGCCCATTGCACAAAGAATTACGTACAAAATACTATCTTTAATACATAAGACCCTACACACTGAAAATATGACTTGGCTCAATAATGCCCTACATTTCTGCAAGCACTCCAGAACCCCAGAACACAACATGCTGCCACACTACACAAACTCTCTCACAAAGCAGCCCTACTCGACACAACTAAAAAATGTGCCATTGCCATAGCCGGACCCACTTGCTGGAACAGTATGCCACCTGATCTTCGTCAGGAATCATGCCCAAACAAATTCAAACAAAAACTCAAAACATGGCTTTTCTTAAAAGCTTTTACAAAAGGTATTCACAATCGTATTTCAGCAATTCTCTCCCCCTTTAGCTTTATAAATCCACCGGCGTTTAACTTGAATATCTGTACTTATAACCGCAACTCTTGCCCCTCTCTTTTATTTTTTATCACCGCCCTTTCCAATTTGTTACATGACATATCTTCGCTCCTACGACATGTTCTTCTCTAGAGATGTTCTCTTCTACAGAGATGTTATTATTTCTGCAAGCTGCTATGCGTATTTTTCATTTTTTTACTATGCCCTCCACTATGCATTCATTACACTATTAAGATCTGTAATGTATGTTATATGCTTCTGCATTCTCTAAAGTGCATCCAATAATACCCCTATAGTTATGATACCTTTTGTACAGTTTCATTAAATAGAGATACTTGAGATTTTTCCTCTAATTTTAATTAACCAATGTAACTAATTATTTAACTCTCTCTTATTAAGTAAACTCCTACCATGTTAGACATTAGGGGGTAGATTTTCAAAAGGGCGCCTTCGCGTACTTTTGTAGGCGCATCAGGCGCAAACAAAAGTACGCTGGATTTTAGTAGATACGCGCGTAGCCGCTAAAATCCTGGATCGGTGCGCGCAAGGCTACCGATTTTGTGTAGCCGGCGCGCGCCAATACGCGCAGCCTACCTCCGTTCCCTCCGAGTCCGCTCCGAAATCGGAGCGGCCTCGGAGGGAATTCGCTAATGCCCTCCCCTCACCTTCCCCTCCCTTCCTCTACCTAACCCACCCCCCCCGGCCCTGTCTAAAACCCCCCCCTACCTTTGTTGGGGGATTTACGCCTCCCAGAGGGAGAAGTAAATCCCCGCGCGACAGCGGGCTGCTGGTGCACCTAGACGCGACCCGGGGGCGGTTCCGGAGGTCGCGGTCACGCCCCCGGACCGCCCCGGGCCGAAACCACGCCCCCGGACCCGCCCCCGAAACTCCGCGTCCCGCCCCGAAAACGGCGCGCCGCTCGGCCCCTGCCCCCGACACGCCCCCTCGGAAAACCCCGGGACTTACGCGAGTCCCGGGGCTCTGCGCGCGCCGGCAGGCCTATGTAAAATAGGCGCACCGGCGCGCAAGCCCTGCTCACGTAAATCCGGGCGGATTTACGCGAGCAGGGCTCTTAAAATCCGCCCCTTATTCTATATTGCTTTGTCATTCTCTTAAGTTGGAATATTATTTGTAAAGCACTGCTGCTAATCACTATGTTTATTTAGCGCTGCTGCGAAACATTGTTGAATGTAAACCGATGTGATGTTACTAAATGAATGTCGGTATATAAAAAACTTAAAATAAATAAATAGCTCTTCAGGAGAAGAACTGATTGCAGGGCTGCCAGACGCACTCCTCTCTTCCTGGCTTTTGGCTCCAACTCCTGGTTATCCCTGCCCCACACACCCAGACAGAGCCAGTCAAATTGCGCCTTTTTCCCCCTTAAATGGTCTCCCAGCATTCCTTTGCCTTCCTCCTCTACTGGTTTTGAAGTGCTGTTCTCTGGGAGGCTAAACAGTACAGCCCTTTTCCTAACCTTTTAACACTGTGAGTGCTGGATGCTGGTTCTTGCAGAACATTTGTCATTTACAGGACAACACACAGTGGTTTTGATGTATTTTATATTCTTTTTCCTTGGCTGCTGCAGGTTGCAGTCTCTGCAGAGTTGAAAAACCCTTTTTGTGTTAGGAAAGCTCTGTATTAGAGCTGGGAGTTAGCAATCTGTTAGCGATTTGCTAGGGAGTAGCAATCTGATGTATATCTGCTGCTCGAGTTAGCAGTCTGTATGGCGAAGATGCTTGATGGAAGGAGCAATCAGATAGGAAGAGCAATCTGTTAGGAAAGCTCTGTGTTAGAGATGGGAGTTAGCAATCTGATAGCGATCTGTTAGCGATCTTGTAGTCTTAGATATCGTCTTGCTAAGGAGTAGCAATCTGTAATGAATCTGATATAGTTGTGAGTGGATCCCTGGGCCGATGGCAGATGACCACGCCCCCAGGAGAATATCCTGAGAGGGACCACCGGCTAGGCTGGAGTATGGAGACAGGCACACATTAGTTCTTTTATTAAACAGGTTAGTAGAAACCACCAGAGGTGGCAGTAGTGAGCTGATATGCCCGGCAGGGCTGTAGTCCCTCAGGTACTGGAACAACGATCCCAGGATGACTGAGCTGTTGAGAAACTGTAAAAAGTGAGTAGGCAGAGTTCATGAACAGAACTAGATGACAAAACTCACGTAATATCTCAAGTAAGCTCAGGAGCTGGAAAGGTTTAGGCCCTCGAGGAGCGAGGGCCTGGTTCCAGGGAAAGCTCTGAGAGAGCGATGATAACTCACAGTTGTTTGTAGCAGTGATAGTTTCCAGGCAGTAGAGAATCTTCAGAGTGTCCAGGAATATGGGCCCTCGAGGAGCGAGTACTGGTTCCTATCTGTAATCTGAAAGTAAAGAAAAACAGCGAGGCCCCCGAGGAGCGGGTACCCCTGGTAAGTCCGAGGAGGCAGAGTAGTTTGGGAGGAGTAGCCGAAGCAATCCCCTTATCCCCCTTGCTAACTCGGTTTGTTAGCGTTTTCAAAGACTTTTAAATATTGGAAGTAGATGACGTCATCTCAGGGGGACGCCCCTGAGGTTTGCGCCCTTGCGAGCGTCCTAGGCATCAGGACAAGATGGCAGAGTTGTAGCATCAAGCCAGTCCAGGGGCGCCGGAAGGAGATGGCATGGAGACGCGGTGGTAGCCAGCCGTCCATCAGACCCGGAGGGAGTCGCCACAGAGGTAAAGAGGGCGGAGTGAGGGCGTCGAGCAGGGACGGACACATTTTGGCAGGTCCAAAACATATCATTCAGATCCAGATGCAGCTCAGTCCACATTGTAGGCTCAAACACATGATAAGATCATGGGGGTAGGACCCTGGTTTATAGTAACTTGCTAATCTTGCACCACTGGAAACAGTGTTGGTGATGATCCCATGTAGTCATCACCCCTTGTTGCACGGCACCACACGTTGCCTTACCCAAAATTCAGCTCTGCTCTTACGGATGATCCTTCATACTGTTAAAGAAAATCATACATAAATAACTAAAAATTTCTGTGAATCAAAGAGAATGTGAGCTTGCTGGGCAGACTGGATGGGCCATTGTGTCCTTTTCTTCGTCATTTCTATGTTTCTTTGAAAGGACCAGGCCATCTACTGCCACTCCAAAATATGTCCTTTTTTAAAGGAGTCCCTTTAAATTAGTGAAACATCCTAAAGGGTCCTTACGCCCTGTTTGATGGAGCTCTGCAAATGTTAAGACGTCTTCCTTCCAACTTTTCTGTGATTAGATTCTATCCCTTGGTTTGATTTGGTGCTTATCTAGACCTTAAGGTATTCCTATTGTAAAAGAGGCTCCTTTTTACTCTAAGCAGCGAGTACTACCAACCATCCCTATCCTCTCCACTTCTGATTCCCCTCCCCAAAAACATTACAGTTCAGCCAACCCAATGCCCTTGAGTTTTCATGCATCTGTAGTTATGTCAGGCAAAACAGCAAGAGCAAAAAGTGACTTGTGTTCTCACTTCACCATCAGGAAAGAGAGCGCGAGCAGATCAAACAAGGGGAGATGACAAAGCTTATTGAATTCTGGAGACCGTCAAGAAGGCCAGGATGTCATTTGTCATGTAGGCTTTGACATGTCCACCCTCCCCCCGCCCCCGTTTCTGAGATCGTGTTTTCTGTATGATCTTTCTCGTCGCTTTTATTCCCAGCCTATCCCTTCTACGACTCATCCATCATGTCACTATCTCCGAGACTGTCAGAGCAGGATGGATCTTTACTGTCAGGAAGAGATACCATTGTTGAAAAGTTCAGACGAGTCACACAGGAGTAAATCAAAATAGTAAGAAATTATCATGTACGAGGACTTTTTTTTTTCCTCTGTCTAAGTTTCCGCTCTACTATAGATGCAGCCACTTAGTTCATATTCCTAGATGGAGGTAAAAGATATCACCCTCCTCCCCCATGGATAACAAACCTGATTTTATAAATGTAACCCCCTAGGTGGGATGGGTCCTTGAGCTGGCAATCGGGGGCACATAGAAGAAAAAAGGATGACCCCTTTCTGCACAAACTCCTCTAAAATTTCTAACTCCTCACTCGCTCCTCGGATAGCATAAAAAATCTGAGTTCCAAGGCTCCACTGGGAGGATGAACAATAGTTCTTATTCCCGGTTCCCTTTTGCAATAAAGCCCCATTCCCTCCCTTGTAAACAGCACTGATAACTATCACGGTCTCTGCATCCAATAAACACACTGAGAAAGCAGGGTGGTTTCCAGCTTTATTTCCATGGAGAGGGTGGTGGGTGCCTGGAATGCCCTTCCGGAGGAGGTGGTGAAGATGAAAACAGTGAAGGAATTCAAAGGGGCATGGGATAAACCCTGTGGATCCCTAAATGCCAGAGGATGGAAATGAAGAAAAGAGTGCATGGGGGTAACTGGGGGTAACTCGCTGGTGTGGCAGTTGTGACCTTTACCAAATAACAGTATCAAGGCTTGATGCAACTCCAACATTGCTCTCTGCTTCAACGGCAGTGGGAAAAGGGAGCTGGATTCAGCCAGCAACCAACGAGGAGCCCCAACTTTTATGGTTTGGGGAACAAATAAACATGGGGGTAACTTGCTGATGCGGCTTTTACTACCCTTAATCTCTAAGCCTTATACTTTTGATGCGGCTCCATTGTTGCCCTCTGCTTCCACGGCAGGGGTTAGGGAGAATTGGATTCGGACAGCATCCAGGAGCCCTGACTTTTACGGTCTGGGAAACCGATAAGCACGGGGGTAACCTGCACAGTGCAGCGGATACTGGCATAAGCTTGGGTGGATCACAGTTCTTGTTGCCTTTACTTTATTTGCACCCTCCAGTCTCCTTCCCTCTTGTGCTCCTGGCAGGGATCCTCTCCTCCAGCTGCAATCCTCCACGCTTCCAGATTCTTTCAAGGTGAAAGACGCCACTCTCCCCAAGGTTTGCTTATCGAGTCCCGGGTACCAAGGGCCATCGGCTCCCAGCGAACCCAGAAAGGGGAAAAATCAAGCAAGAGACAGGAAGGGGGGAATAAAATCTTCCTGGCCTCAAATAGAACAGAGAGTGCATGAAGACAGTTAGTTCAAAGCTGAAACTCCTCGGCATCGGGTCATAGCAAGTCTATTGTCTGAAGGAGAGAGAGAGCTCACCACAGCCCCCAAATCCAGCCTTGAATACAGGGACGCCCCCAATCCACTGCAAGAAAAGGGATGACTCTCTCCCAGGGAATCCTCCAAAAAGGGATTAAAAGAATCACTCAGGCCAACAGGAGGTTTGACCCTAAAGGGAGAATCCCAACTCCTGATAAAGCAAGAGATGGAGAGGTCCTGCCTCCTGGAAAGAGTAACTAAAAAGCCACGAGGACAGATGGCGTTTGGGGATGATAAACAGCTAGGTCACACCGTCTGCCACTCCCACCTAGGGGAATATAACCCAAACCTCTCTTTGCTAATTCCCACACTGAACCTCCCCAGACAAATGGTTTATTCCTTATAATGAGTGAAACTAAAGGCTCCCTACATAAGGGGAAAACTTTTTTTTTTTTAAGATTTTCAACATCAGATTGGCGATTGGAAAGGCTGCCAGATCACTATTTTATAATAATGCAAGACCTTGATAAAGTCATCGCCCAATCAAGTGCCTTTAGAATGTGCTAGAAAATCCACCTTTCCAGCCAGGGCAGTTTCCTATCAGAGTAAATGTAAAATTACAGGTGGAAAAAATGACTTGTGTACAGCAGGTAATGGACGCCGATGCGCTGTGTGGCATGGGACATTGAACCATTAAAGACATTTTTCAATTACAAGCACTTCTTTACCTGCCTGTATGCCTGGAAGGGAGAAACAACCCTCGGCAAATGATGAACGCATCTCTGCAGCTCACAGATCTTGAGATGGTGACTTTTCAATTTCATCAGTTCAGCAGAGCCCACAGAGAAATTTATTACAACAATCAGCAAAGCGATCAGAAAACTCAGGGCGGCATGAAGCTCGCAGCTGCTCTGCAGCAGGCTAGGGGGGTCAGACAGCAGAACACGTTAAACGGCAGGCACGTAACGGCAGGCCTGGATTCAGGAATAAATGAGGGCGCCAAGTTCTGACGGCGCCAAATACCCAAGCTTGATGAGGAGGCTGCGCTCGTTTGCTTCAGGGCCGTGCACTGCCACCGCCTCTAAGGGGCGCTGCTGTGACCCTCTGGTCCTTCTCTCTGGAGTTAGTAGGGGGCGGGCCTCTGCTGCTCCCACATGCTCCTTCTGGTCCTGCTTACGGGCGCCAACCCCTTAAATCCAGGCTTGTGCAATGAGGAAGGTTGTGCACTCCATGGCCCCCCCCAAACCCACCCCCCGCCCGGGTTCCCGAGAGAACCTTGAAATTCCCAGCACCAGTTCCACTCTTCAACAGAAAACATTATTTAAAGAGGAAATGTCTTCCAGTGCGGTTATACGTAAGTGAATTGAGCAGAAATTACCCAGCATTCCCTCCCTACCTTTCTCCTCCCTGAGGATTTACCTAGCATTTCCACCCGGCTCCGTATCAGAAGGAACCCGGGCCCGGCTTTACCCCATTGCACTTCTGATTGTCCCATGGATTTACCCAAGAAAATCAGAAGCACAAGTCCCTGAAGAGTAACGTAGTGAACGACGGCAGAAGAAGTCCCGTCCCATCTGCCCAGCAGCGATTTTATGTGCATTTATGCAAAGTAGATCAAATTCCCACGTGGAGCCCAACCCCCAATCCTGTTGTGTCTTCCTTCAGGGTTACAGCAGCCGCTCCATGCAGGTTTCCCAGCGCCATCCAGGAAGTGCAACGCAGCCCTATCACTGCAGCCCCGGGCTGCCACCGTCGCTCAGGGAAAGCTGCGCAGGTCCTTGCCCCCCCAGGGATCCTCTGTGTTTACCCCAGGTTTCCTTGAAGACTGCCACTGTCCTTGTCATCACTGCCTCCTCCGGGAGGGCATTCCAGGCATCCTCTACCCTCTTTGTAAAAAAAAAAATGCTCCTGGCATTGTTCCTGAATCTTCCACCTTGGAGCTTCATATTGAGACCCCTAGCTCAATAGCTCCCCTTCCATTTAAAACGCTTGGCCTCCAGTGCATTGATACCTTTCAGTGACTTAAATGTCTGTATCATATCACCCACTGGCTACCTGTCTTCTAGGGTCTACATATTAAGTTCCTTCAGTTTCATCTCCTAGGGCTTCTGGTACAACCCCTGAACCATTTTGGTTGCCCTTCTCTGGACCATCTCTAGCCTCTCTGTATTCTTTCTTGGATACGGCCTCCAAAACTGAACACAGTACTCCGAATGAGACTCAGGAACAACCTGTAACGAGGCATGATTACCATTCTTTATCTGCTAGTAATGCCTTTCCCTATGAGTCCAAGCATCCTCTCGGCTCTGGGTCTTTATTTGTTTTATATGCCACCTTTCAGGCACACACATTCAGGTACTGCGGGTGTTTCCCTGTCCTCGGAGGGCTTGCAACCTAAGCTTGTACCTGAGGCAATGGAGGATGAGGTGATTTGCCCAAGGTCACAAGGAGTGGCAGCAGGATTTGAACCTCATCACACCATTTCACTACCTTGAGATCATCCAACAATATCATATCATGGTCCTTCTCCTAGTGAGTGCACAGCAGCTCCTTGACACCTACCACATACCGTTCACATTGATTTCTGCACCCTATGTGCATCACTCTGCAGTTTTTGGCATTGAATTTTAACTGCTGAGTATTAGACCACTCCTCAAGCTTTCTTAGATGACTTTTCATTCTGTCTATTCATTCATGAGTGCCTACTCTGTTGCAGATCTTAGTGTCATCCGCAAAATGGCAAACTTTTCCCTCCGCCTACTCTGCAATATTGCTAACGAAAATATTGACTATAACTGGCCCTAGGACCGATCCCTAAGGTATTCCACTTTTAATCTTTCTTTCATCACAGTGAATACCATTTACCACTGCCCTCTGTCTTCTATCACTCAACCAGTTTCTAATCCAGTTTGGGACCCACCCCTTATGGATGAGTCTCCTACGCAGGACAGTATTAAAAGCTTTGCTAAAATCCAGCACATATCTTTGATCTAATTCTGTAGTCACTCAGTCAAAGAAATCAATGAGATTCCGTTGATACGATATGCCTGTGGTAAAACCATGCTGCAATCCATTGGATTGTAGATAGTCCACTATTTTTTCCTTCAGAAGAGTCTCCATTAATTTTCCCACCACCGATGTAAAGGATAAAACCAGAACTGGATTAGCCTGGTCCTTATGACATGGAATACAAAACAAGATATAGAGGATACACTACCACAGCTAACAAATAACGCCAAAATAAATTGATACAGTATAGAATGCACCAAACTCAAATAATACTGGTAAAAGTCTTAAATGTGTGAAGAGATGGGGTATCTGAACCACTACAGCAAAGGACGGCAACTCTGGTCCTCAAGTGCCATAAGCTGGATTGGTTTTCGAGATCATTGGCATCTCTTTTGCATGCACATACATCTCATGCAAATTCGCCGTGGATATCATGAAAGTCCAACCAACTTGCAGCACTCAAGGACTGGAGTTGCCTACCCCTGCACCATGGGTTCGGCTAATTGTTTAGTCTGCAGTGCCCTCTCAGATCAATTATACATGCCTCACAGGGCCACAAACCCCTGGGATGGACTTCATCTAAACACAGCAGAATGTGCGAATATTAACAAGAGCGCATGTTTTGGCGTGTGCCTTCACCGAGGCAAAATTCATTTAACAAAAATACCGAGCTCAGGATGGTATGGAAAAACCAGGGTCTTCAGAGGAGCACTTAGGTATCCACAGCTCAAAGCCTCTCTTATGGCATGGAGCCAAGTGGCAGCCCTATCATTATGCTTTTATTTTATTTCACGTTATTCTAGTCTTATTTTATTTTTATTTTATTATTTTAAGTAAGTTTTGATTATAAGTATATTGCTGTAAACCATTTTGGTCAGTTTTTATATTGGTAAAGGATATATAAATAAGCTAAATAAAAAATAAATAAATATACATTGCAATAAGCACAAAGGACAGGTCAACTACATAGAAATCATTAGAATGCCCTTGGACAAAATTATAATTAAAAAGAGGCCAGTTACATCATTTGTTATAACTGTCAGATAACATATGGTATTTACATTCTTAAAACTGAAAAAGGTTAAGTAGCGTTTAATTTTCAATATCAAGTATGTTGCTATTTAAAGAGGTCAAATTACATTTCAATTGACACAAAAAAACCCCACAGCTCAATCCCACAGCTATTTTAGCTGACGGTTTACATGAGGAATTTACACTGACAGGTTTCAAGTTCATGCTGCTGCAACCCTTTTATGGCATTTAGATAGTGAAACTAAAAAATAAGCATCTGATGTTGCAGTAGCGACTACATGTTACTTGCCGTATACGGCAAATCACAGAGCGGTGCAATGACCCTTTGGGAATTCATTACGAAATGCCCTAGTCTTAAAACCCTTTCAGGCCAGGCAATATTGGGAGCTCGGGTCAGCGCGCCACTTAACACGCGGTTGGACTCACGTTTTGGACGCGCTAGACTTACGCCCCATGCAATATGGGGATTAGTGAGTCCAATCGAGCGTGAAGCTAATAGCGCTCATCACGTGCAAATTTCATGAAGAAGAAGCTATTGGCTATTTACCCTGCAATGCCAAAAATTGCCCCGCGGCCAAGGCGCCCATTTTAACGTGGCAAATGTAATGCCCGCCCAGGAGTAGGTGTTAAAGCAACAAAAAGGCTGCTTTCTGTGGTTCCTCCTATTAGTATTGTCGCGATACTAAGAGGAGGAGCCCCTGCATCCCCACGTTATGGGCCGATTGAATGAGTGAATAAATTAAATGTCGGGCATGACCCTGATGAAGAGCTGAAAAGAGAACGTTGGGCACTTAATAATAATTTATTCACTCCTTCACTTACTGACGATTGGTCCATCCACTGTCACAAGTCAGGAGAAGGCTGTCCTGAAAGGGGATTGGTCCATTCACTGTCACATGTCAATGAGAAGGACCAAATGGGCGTGGGGGTGGGGGGGAAGGGAGCTGTGGCCAGGCTATTGTGGACACATAAGCCACTCTCCTGGGCGCCCAATGCAGAGCGCTAGGGACGCACAAGTTATCCATTGCACGTCCTTTTTAGCATGGTATCTCATTTGCCTATTGCACTGAGTGCCCAGGGGATGTGGATGTGCACGCTTTCAAAAAACGTGTGCCCAGTTCGGATAGAGCGAGAATAGAGATTGGTAGCAGAGGGAGGGGTGCACCATTTTGGAACAGCTCCTCCGCTGAGGATGCTGGAGTGGCAGCCCCCGGCTCTTTATCAAATCAGCCGGAAGCATTGCAAAGTCTGGCACTCAGAGTTCAGAGGAGTAGGAGTCATTTCTGAGTTGCAGTTTTGTTCTCCTTTTAGGGTGCTAGGCCTTCTAGTCTGGATGCTCACCTTAATGGGCAGGAGGTAAGTGCTCACTAGTGCTGGCCTCGAGGTTGTTCATGGGCTTCTGGACTCCTGAGTTTGGGGATTTATTCTGTGAGAGCCCTGGTACCCCCTAGTGCATGGGAATTTGGGGACTTCCTGTGCTAGGTTAGATAAGGAGGGAGGGAAGATTCCGCTGCTTTCCATCCCACGGAGCGTCGGATGGATCAGAGGTGACTCGCTGCAGAAGAGTTCCAGGGTTTGTGATTTTTGGTGAGGAGCGTTCTTTCGAATTGAGTGGCCACCCTTCCAGCCCTGAAGAGGAGCAACTGTTTGTGTCATCTGAATGTTGGCACTCACACCCCTTAATGGTGAACGTGAAGTGATACCTCCCCAGGACCGTAAATTTGAGAGTCATCCCTGCCACTTGGACCTTGGAAGATTTATTCTCCACCCACACACACACACACACGACAAGAACCCTGCTCCGGGGCCCTGGAGATCCCAAAGTGGCCCTGGGGCTCCCATGTGTCCCTGTCTTCTAAGGCATCCACTAAGTAGTGATTGCATAAGTCTTACTCCATCAGGGGTCACTTTCAGCACCTGCAGGGGCGGGAAAAACCTGTCCGCAGTCTCGGAACCAGGGTTCAGGGGACAGCAAAGATGCAAGGCCCAAGGGGAAACTTCACCAACAAGAAGAAAAAAAACCAGTAGTAGTGTACACCAAGAGAGTTTGTTCCAAAACGGAAGACGGATTTATTTCCCACAGTCCAAACAAATAACAGTGTAAGAAAAATGACAGAATGATCTAGGCAATCACAAAAAAAGACCTTTAGCAGCCCCTCAATTACATTCAAGGCACTCCACAGATTACTCACAGTTTTTTTACTCACCTGAGTTTAACAGCTTTGGACAAAGTTCTCTTTTCAGCTCCTCATCAGGGTCATCTGTTCTCCCTCAGACCCACACATTTCTCTTCTTCACCTTTCTCTGAGAATGGGCTTCCTTCAGGCAGGATGCTGTGTCCTTAGACCTTGGGCACCCGGTCAATACTGGCAGGAGCATCCCTTTGCTCCCCCAGCAAACTCAGGCAGCCACACTCCAGCCCTGCAGCCTTCCAGGCTATAATGCAGACCTTCTCAGCTCTTGCAAAACTTCAAGCATACATCCAGGTGCAACCCTTCAGCACCACAACTCTGAGAATCTCTGCCTTACTCCTGTTATGCTCAGGCTTGTGAACCCTTGGGCTGATGGGAGGATGGTATACCTTAGGAGGAAGATCCTTAGGTTCTCCTGTCGGGTGGCGAGGCAGAACAGAAGATGCGACCAGCTGACCCTCGGCACTGGAGACTGAGGCGACTTTGGAAGCAGACGAAGAGTCGTGATGTCAAGGAGAAGAACGGAGTCTTCACCACTGGAAGTCCGCGGTCCCCCCAGGAGGAGCCCGTAGGGACCCGGACCGCTGGGACTTAGGTGGACCTTTGAGAGGTCAAGGAGTCGAGAGTTCGGTGCAAGGGCTAACTGGAGCTTCACCCCTGGAAGCCCGTGGTCCCCACGGGAGGAGCCCGTAGGGACCCGGGCCGCTGGGACTTAGGTGGGCCCTTGGAGACGATGGTCCAGAAGAAGTCCGAGGTCACGTGCCGGAGGGTCGTCGCTTACCAGTCCGAGGTCATATACCAAGGGATCGCCACTTGCCAGTCTGAAGTCACACACCAGGAATCACCGCTTGCCAGTCTGAAGTCAAACACCAGGAATCACCGCTTGCCAGTCCAAAGTCACACACCAGGAATCACTGCTAGCCAATCCAAAGTCAGGAACCAGGAACATCAAGACAAGACGAACAAGGATCTGAAGTACAAGAACTCACTGAAGCAAGCAGACCTGACTATGTGGGAATGTTGCCAAGTCGAGGAATGGGCAGAGGAAGCTTCCCTATATACTTCCTCTACTCAGGCCCATTAGAAACAACTGTGAGTAGTTAAGGGACCTGGCCCCTTTAAATCTAAGGAGGAGGCGCGGCCTTGCGCCTAAAGATGGCGGCGGCCATCTTGGATTTCCTCCATGGAGGAAACACTGCAGGATGCCGTGAGGGAGGAGCAGAGATGGCTCCCCACCCGGCAGCTGGACCGGGGACCCGCGCCGAAGCGACGGGCACCGGCTTGGAGGCTAATCTAGGAATTGCTGCGACGGGTCGCCGCCGCGGATGAGGTAGGGGGCCGTGGTCGTGGCCGTCCACGGCCGCAGAACACAACAACTCCTTCAACCTCGCCTGTGCCTCACGAGAAGCATGTATTTTATACCAAACCAGAAGCACATTCCCTGAAGGGGAAAAGAGCCTCCCACAGTTCACTGCGTAATGCACACCTCTCTGAGCTTCCCCTGAACCTCCTCTTGTTGGAAAATTCTTAGAGCTGAAAACTCAGGATTCTCGCTAGTGGCCTGAAAGGGGCCACATATTACATATAGATATAGATATAACATGCACACATACAAAGAAATGGGGCCTGTACAGTTAAAAATTGTACAACCAGATACTTGTATTAACTACAAAACAGATGTTAAATAAATACTCAGGGAGTCATTTTCAAAATGACTTACTTGCATAAAACTGGGATTTACGCACATGAATTGCTGCGATATGTGCTATTGAATTGTCAATAGGTTTTACGCACAGACGTACACTTTCACACATCTGTGTGCGGTGGCACAGACGCAAGTATGTGGCTGTGCGTAGTCTTACCGTAGGATTTTATAACTCACGAGTATCACATATGTGCATATTATAAAATACAGGTATATTTATCCCGCGACAATCGCACATATGCCGACCGGCGCATGAAGATAGGCGGTGCATTGATCACACATACTTTACCCACCTACTTTAAAAAATATTACACACACATATTTTACACATGAAAGTAAACTAGGACTTAACTCACTGGAGTCACGATTAACACGTGTAAGTCGAAGGATTTTAAAACATGCGCACGTTAAGGAAATTAACCAGTTTACTAATTAGTCTACCAGTTTGCCCAGTCCTTCTCCAGGTCCTTGAGACTTTCCTGGTTCTTTGGCCTGAAGTCCCCCAGGCCTTCCCAGACCTCCCACCCTGTCGGTACTGCACAATAAACCCTTTTAATATCACTCACCCCAGATAACTAGCAGGTGTATAAATATTGCAAGGAAGTAGGAAAATGTGCATGCGTGTCTTTTACGATAGCAACCTACATGCATAAGGGCCCATAGGCCACTCCGTTTTACAGGCATATATGTGCACTAAAAAAAAACGAAAATACTCGTGGATTTCCAATGTTTATAAAATACGGGGTATGCAAATAGAGGCCACCTATGCACATATATGCTCATTTTTATGTGCGTAACATTTTGAAAATTCACCTTTCGGCACATAGATGGTGTCACCCCCTGGGCAGGATGGACCCTTAAACTTGCAGCCGGGGGCACCCCACTCTCTCTGTCTCTCAGTCTCTCCTTCACCCCACCAGACGGCTTTACATCTGATTCCCAGGATTACAATGTGGGGATGAACAATAGTGCAGCTCTCCATGTTCATACACCCTCACACAATTTAAGGTCTTTAGGCAAGGCTCTTCTCTCAGTCCCTTCTATTAAATCAGCACATCTTAATGCAGTTAGAGAGAGGGCCCTTTCTATAGCTGGCCCAAAATTGTGGAAGTCTCTTCCACTTGAGTTACGTTTAGAGGAGAATATTCAGTCTTTTAAGAAACAACTAAAAACATGGTTGTGTACACAGGCTTTTAACACTACAGTATGATTTTGAACGACTCCCCCTGTGAAATTAGAATATATTAAGTAGATATTTATTTTATTAACCCTATTTTGCTAGTTTGATTTTGAAAGAATTGTATGCATTTTATTTTAACTGATTATAGTATAATTTTATGTTATATTATTCATAGGGTTATTTTATTTTATTTTTATTTTATTTTATTTCATGATATTTTATTTGATTTTAGGACATGTCGTTAAAGACTGCCCATTGTCTTATTGTAAACCGACGTGAAGTGTATACAATATGTTCGGTATATAAAAATGCCTAAATAAATAAATAAATAAAGAAACACCCTGCTTTTGGCAAGAGCAGGCCATCCTTTCTCCATCTTTTGTTCACAGCACTGATAATTACATTGTTTCTGCATCCAATAAACACACATGAGAAGGATGATGGTTTGCAGCTTCTTCACTGATGGTTGAATAGATGACTGAATGTTCTTTACACTTCAATTCATTTCTCAGCTCCCATTCAATCAGTAATAAGACAGAAGGACAGAAGAAAGATATAATAAACTCGTGACTCCCCTTCGGCTTTTGCCGGAAGCACTCTGTTTGCACTGAATTCCTTTTGTTTCTCCAATTCCTTGAGCTCTTTTGCAGCCTTAGATTGAAATGAGTTCATGCCTTCCTCAATCCTCAGTTTAATTCTCAGCTCCTCCCACTGGAGGCAGTTAGAATATACAGTCCCAATTTATTATCAGAACTTAGTCCCAGACTTAATACTTGTTAAAATCCTCTTCAAATCCTTAAACTCCTTATGCAGCAGCTGAAGGATACTTTACTCTCCCTTGTATTTCTCTTCAAATCCTTTAAGTCAATACAGAGCGCTTTCTCTCCTCGTATGTAACAATTATTATAGCAGTAACAAAGTTCTTGTTACCTTAACTTTATATTCATTAGTATTCTTTCCTCTTGGTGCATATTGCTGGGATCCCTTCCTGTTTCTCTCTGTTAATGATTTGGTTTGCTGGCTCCCTTCCCTGGTACCATGGGCCATCAGCTCCAAGTGGAACAAAAATATTACTCGAACCCAGAAAGGGGTTAAGATCAAGCCAGAAGGAGGAAGGGTGGAATAAAACGTCCGCGCCTCCAAACAGAGGGGACAGTGCAAAAAGACAGTTAATGCAAAAATATACTTCCTCTGCATCGGGTCACCAGACGGCTTTACCCTCTGGCGGAGAGACACAGGTCTGCCAGAATCTTCCCTTACACATGATCTAACCTCACACAGCAGACGCACTGCGAAGGAGGACCAAGGCTCTCACAGGGAATTCTCAGAAATTGGCTTAAAAAGAGTCTAATGTTAGCTTAAAGGCAGGGTGGACAAATTAATGATAGACTGACTCCTGAGTGGGAAAACGTCCTTTCTCCTTTCCCATAAATTAGGAAAAATGATACCAGCAAGCTCCTGACTGCTCGAAAGTCTAATTAAAAACCCACATGGAGAAATGGTGCATTTTGGATGATGAACAGCCGAGTGACACCATTTCCATTTCCCACACGGCAGAGCAAAACCCAGACCTATTTTGCTTATTTCTATTCAGAACCTCCCCAGTCGATGGGCACACGCCTTTTATTTAGGAAACTGGAGGTTCCCTACGATGGGCGTTTGAAAATGGCTTAAGTGCGTAAATCCTTTTGGAAATTGCCCCCATAGTTTCTGGTCTGTTCCCAAGCTACAGCATTTTTGGAAGAAAATGTTTCCCCTATGTAAATAAGATTTTAAAACATAAGCTTTTGTATTCAGCGGAGATGGGTTTGTTTGAACGCTTCCTTTCGTTTGGGCCTGAGATACTGTTACAGGAAGCCTTGCTATTTGCAAAGAAAACCATATCAGTTATCAGCAGGCTGGTTAATGGATGAAGCTCCAGATCTAACGAGAAAGGCAACCAAAATGATAAAGGGGATGGAACAGTTTCCCTATGAGGAAAGACTGAAGAGGTTAGGACTTTTCAGCTTGGAGAAGAGACGGCTGAGGGGGGTTATGATAGAGGTGTTTAAAATGATGAGAGGCCTTGAAGGAGTAGATGTAAATTGGTTATTTATACTTTCGGATAATAGAAGGACTAGGGGGTGCTCCATGAAGTTAGCAAGTAGCACATTTAAGACTAATCGGAGAAAATTATTTTTCACTCAATGCACAATTAAGCTCTGGAATTTGTTGCCAGAGGATGTGGTTAGTGCAGTTAGCGTAGCTGGGTTCAAAAAAGGTTTGGATAAGTTCTTGGAGGACAAGTCCATTAATGGCTTTTAATCAAATTTACTTAGGGAATAGCCACTGCTATTAATTGCATCAGTAGCATGGGATCTTCTTAGTGTTTGGCTAATTGCCAGGTTCTTGTGGCCTGGTTTGGCCTCTGTTGGAAACAGGATGCTGGGCTTGATGGACACTTGGTCTGACTCAGCATGGCAATTTCTTATGTTCTTAACATGCAGAACAAATAGAATTTCTTTAACATTTGGGAAGGTTAAATACAAGGCTAAGTCAGTAATAAGTCACAAATCTCTCTACTAAGGTAATAAAACATATATCTGTAATGTTGTCATATTCCATAGATGGCAGCACCTTAGAAGTGCTTATGTACATAAATAGTTATTTAAACTGTGCATGCGCAGGGGCTGTGTTCACAAGGAAAATGGCTGCTGTGTTGACAAATTGTACGGTTGAAGAACAACGTGCTGTTGTCCGATTTTTATGGGCTAAGGGCTTAGTGGCAAAAGACATTCATAAAGAAATGTATCCAGTATATGGAGAGAAATGTCTCTTGCGTAAAGCAATTTATAACTGGACCGATAAATTTGCACAAGGACGTGTCAATGTGAACGACAAAACCAGACCTGGTCGACCTGTAGAGATTGTGACAGAGGCAACTGTGAAGCAGGTTGAAGAGATGGTTCGTGCTAACCGGAGGGTAACAATTGACGAAGTTGCCAAAGAAATTGGGTGTTCTCACGGATTAGCATATTCCTTAGTGCACGATGCATTGAACTTTCGCAAAGTCTGTGCAAGATGGGTTCCCAAACAGCTGACCGAAGACAATAAGAACAACCGGATGGGTGTCTGTTTTGAAAATCTCTGCCGTTATGCAAACGAAGGTGAATGAATGATGGCTCGTATTGTTACTGGTGACGAGTCGTGGGTGTACCACTATCAACCAGAAGTGAAACGCGATTCCATGCAGTGGAAGCATCCACTATCACCGACACCGAGAAAGTTCAAGCTTGTGCCTTCTGCAGGAAAGGTGATGTTGACTGTGTTTTGGGACCGAGATGGGATACTCTTAACCAGTTTTCAGAAGCGTGGTGAATCTGTTAATTCGGCTTCCTACTGTGCTACTCTATTAAAGCTTAAAGGAGCTATTCGTAGAAAACGCCCAGATCTGGAAAAAAGAGGAGCGCTGATTCTTCACGATCATGCCAGACCACACACTTCGAATGAGACTCGCCAGACAATTGTGAACCTGCACTGGGAAGTTCTTGAACATCCACCATACAGTCCGGATTTGGCACCCGGCGATTTTCACTTGTTTGGCAAACTGAAAAGCCATCTCGGTGGTAAACATTTCACCAGCGATGAAGAAGTGGAACAAGAGGTGAAGCGCTGGTTATGATGCCAGCCAAAAGACTTTTACGCAGAAGGTTTTGATGGACTTTCCAAACGCTGGGACAAATGTATAAATGTTCGCGGCGATTACATTGAAAAGTAGTTGGTTTTTCCAGAAAAACTGTTTGTGACTATATTCTGTATATTTCACAGTAAATAATTCATCTTTTGCATTTAAATACATTTCATGAATATTAATCCCATGTATGTTTGTGACTTACTTACTGACTTACCCTCGTACAATCAAACACTTCCATGCAGAGTAAGAAGAATAATTAACAGCAGGATTGGGGGTAACCTGCACGGAGCGGCAGTTACTTCCCTAAAAATCTTGCAGGGCAGACTGGATGTCCCCCACCACCCTGACATGCCTCTGACATCCCTAACATGCCCCTTGTTTGCACATGAACTTTAGCTCACACATACATACATACACACATATGTGGCCCCTTTTTAAAATATGCATTATACGCGATCGGGCCATATACACGTGTATATGGCCATTTTTTAATGCAGCTAAGCCTTTGGAAATTCACCCTTTGGTGTTCAGGTTAGGGGGGGATGGTAGGAGGTTATGGGCACATGAAAGGTAGGACCTGGAGAAGAAGATGCTCTGTTCTCTGTGTCAGAAATTTATAATTTCTGTTTCCACAAACTCCAAATGCTGAAAAGGATAAGACCTGATGTGATTATATCATGAATGCCGGTATATATACATAATGTAAACCGAATTGATATGTAACTTTGCTACATAAATTCCGGTATATAAAAATGTTAATTAAATAAATAAATAAATAAATATAAAAACCTTAAATAAATAAATAAATAAATAAATAAATAATGAAATTGAATGAACGTATCAAAGGTTATCGGGGCGACCATGGACACGCTGATCTTAGAGGGCCACTTCCCCCTGTGGGAGGAGTTAGAGGATGTGGCAGGAGGCCCTCTGACTATGGGCCAGCTCCTGGCATAGCTGTTATGCCCCTGAAGTGGGTCTCAGACCGAGGAGAGGTAGGAAGGACAGATTTCAGGAGACAGCCTAAAGCCTTGCACTGCAGACAGTGTCCGATTCTCATTTTAATTGAATTTAATTTAAATATGCATTTTTGTATTACGCTTCCTCCAATAAATTGGTCGGAGTGGATTAGAAAGTTTAACATTCGTAATTCACATAAAATGCAATATAAATAGAATCATGGACAATACCATCATAAAACAGCCACAAATAAAATTAACCATAGCAATACAAAGCGGTGCAATTAAAATCAATAATTTATAAACAATGCATATCACTGATATGCCTGCCTGACATAAAATGCTTTTAACTTGTTCCTAAAGCTTTTCAAAAACCCCTAGTTCTTCCCCTAGTTTTGCACCATTTGCTCTGCTTTGAGACAGCAATGTTCTCATACGCTTGAATTTGCTTTTTTTAATCAGAGGCAGTAAGAGTCCTGGATTTTAAATAGGGTTCACATACCATTTTCAATGTGGGCTTATGACCAATTCTTGAGAAGCCAGTTGTGAAATAGCTTCTCGTGGTGAAGGCAGCACGAGCAGACAAACAGTAATGATTCTTAAACTTCAGGGAGTTGATAGCATCCATCTTATTGGCAGGTTCATCCACAAAGGAAACGTTAAAGATTTGTTAGCTTTGCTGAATGACACGCAGACACTTATGCATGAAATGGGCTTTGACACAGGGGGGTAGAGAACTGTGGTCTCTCGAGTGAGGGAGGAGGCGGCGGGCGAACGATGATGAATTCCTTGATTTCCTGATACGGCAGAGAGACGGGTCCAGTTCTCTCTAGCGCATCCCATTGCTTCTGGTCGCTGCACATCCCATTTATGTTTGTAGCGGACTCCCTGGTCAGCCACTGTCCTTGCCTCGAGCCGGAAGCTGTGAAGACTGAGTTCAGCAGCTGCCCTTTCCTCCAGGAGGGCTGCATCGGTTTTGTGAAGGGAAGTCGAAGGGAGAAAAGAGGAGAAGGGCATCTGGGGACCCCCAATGGAGTTTCCACCCCTGGGACATTGCCAGGTTGGAGTTCAGGGTTCTTCGTGGACCTCAGGTACCGGGCCGGGTGGTCCGTCACGGTTAGGACATCCCCAGCCCACCTGGGACACTTATCATTCCCGGCCGTATAGGATAAAGCCAGTTTCAAGGCCCTGCCTGGAGGGACCCACCCACAGAGGCAGAGATCCATGAAGTCCTGGCTCACGTAAATTTAAGGATTTAACTGGACATTTTACCTGTACTTTAATCTGAACTCCCATCCATAGAGTCCGGCCTGGTTTGTAAGTGTACCTGTCCCGAAGAGCTACGGTAACACACACATATGGGATATCACTATTGACTGGGCCTAGGAGGTTATCCTTCCCCTCCCCCCCCCCCCCCCCCCCCCCGAGAGAAAATTCCCCCATCCCCACCCCCAGGAGAAAGGGAAAGGACAGAGGAGCTAGCCACAGTTAATAAAATCTTTTATGGCCCTTTGGAACTGGACACATTCCCCAAAAGGGTTTACAAGTTCTTATATCGTTCCAGGCAATGGACTGAAAAGCTGCAGCTAGGGACCCCCCTTTCAGGGGAGGGAGACCACCTTCCCTCGCCGTGACGAGCCCTGGACCTTTCATGCAGGGCGAGAGGATGCAAGCTCTCTGGGGAGGGGGAGGTGCGGGAATCTCCCTGCAAGGCCACGGAGCATCTTGCACTGTCCTCACCAAAACAAAACAAATAAACAGTCCATGCCAGAAAAGTTTACTGAACTAATAGCACGAGTCCAAAAAGTACAACCAGGAAAGAGGAGAAAACAGCTTACCGGTCTCTGAAACAAAAATAATTCTCCAAATCAATACTGCAGGTGATGTCCTTGTTCAGCACCAAAGTTCTTCTTCCACTAATCCACAAGCGGAGGCCCAGGGCAGGTCCACAATGCTCCAGACCCAGCCCAGGACTCTGTCCGCTCTGTCCCTCCGCTTCTTGAGACCCCCCCCCCCCCACCTACCTATGTATGACTCCTACAGCCATCGTTTAAATCTCCTGTGACGCCACCCATCCCCTTTCACTCTCCTCATTTTATAGTACAGCTCCATTCAGTGAATCCTGAAGGAGGATCACAGATAAGGGACAGAAGGATTTGCAAAATGTTAAAAAGTCTTTGCTTTTCTAATTATCAAGAGGGGGGTTTAGCATCTCTCACTGCTGCTGCCAGCACCCCACTGACAAACCGATTTACTGATCGATCGATCTATTTGGAACTGTATATAGCAACCTAAACCAAATGTATTAAATTTATATATTTCTCTAATTTATAATCTGCTGATCCACAAATCTCAGTGAAGAATAACATATATCCACAGTCAATAACAGTAATCTGACATATGCACAAAAACAATCATGATCATGCAATTAAAATAAAATATAAGATAAAACAAAATCAACAAGCAAAATAAAACCAAATAATAATAATGATCTTATAATCAAATAATTAAATTGGGACAAAACTCTGTAAGTCTAATCATGAAAGATATAAAGTAAGCCCAGTCCATTAAAAATGGTGCAGGCCATCCAGTGCTCCTACCATGTGACAGGGGCCGGCCAATGGCACGGATACCCTGTCACATGGTAAGGGCAAAGGGGCATCGGCGCCATTTTGATTAGTGGCAGCCGACGGCCCGGGAGCGGGAGGACGGCCCAGGAGCGGGAGATCGCTCTCGGGACCCCCACTGGACCACCAGGTACCTGTAAAATGTTTTTTGGGGGGTCGGGAGGGTGGGGGAAGCTAAGGGGTTAGTTTTAAAGGGTCGGGGTGGGTTTAGGGGTTATTTTTGTGTGCCGTTTTTCCCGCCCTCCCCCAAAACAATAAGAGAACCCCCACGATCAATATCGTGGGGTTTTCCTATCGCTTTGGGGGAGCCCCCGATTTCTGACGATTTTGAAAATATCGACGATATTTTCAATCGTCCGAAGCTCGTTTCACATCCCTATTGCATACAGGTACAAGTCCCTGCCCCAAAGAGTATACAATCTAGGGGTCTTATATACTAAACCCATAGAGTAAATGCATTTACTGCATGGTAATGCATGGTTCAGCTACCTACTAGCATTGTTTACCACATAGGCGAGGACATTAAAAGCTAGCACATGAACATATGCTAAATAGTTCCATAGCATGATAATGACTTCAGTCCCTTTTAGCTTAATGTTAAGCAACTTAACATGGGAAAATCCGAAGGATAAGTTGAATGCATTAAAACCAGATGTAGCACGTGTGGAAAAGAAGCAAGCTAAATTAATCCGTAATGATTTTATCATATATTGGAGGTATACACGGCAAAAGCTTTTGCGTCTTTTTATTTTTTATTTCATATCATGTTTTTAGGGTGGTTTGGTTTGTGTATGTTTCGTTTCGGGTTTCAGTTTGAGCACACATTGAAACCATTTAACGTGTGCTAAACAGTTGTGTGCATGCTAAATGATTTAAGCGTGTGCTAACATGACACAGAAACATTTTGTTTAATTTGTTTGAAAATGACACAACATATGTCAGTGGTGTTTTCAGAGAACTGCACACTCTTAGTGGATATTGGACGCAACAAAAATAAGTCAACCAACCCAGGGTGTATCAATGACAGAAGAAGGCTATGAACTCTGATCACCAGCCCGTTGCACTGACCCCTACACCCTCCTTTCCCTAAATTTTGAAAAGTCTTCTGCAGGGTTCTGACATGTGGGGCAGTTTCTTTCATGGCTTGTAGTTCATTGCCATCCTCTGAATGGCCCTTCTTCCTCTTGAAAAAAAAAAAGGGGGGGATCGGATTTCAAACGCTTGAGGGATCAGATTTCAAACGCTTGAGGACTCACCAACATCTACAGGGAAGTCTATTATGGACCCGCCTTAAGCTAACTGGGTAACTTTATAAGATCATACTAGGTCCTTCCTAGAGGAAAGGTAAACATTTACACCTCCGCGGATGTTTTTGAATTGTTTTGGGATTACAATTTCAATTCACAAAAAATTTTCAAAAAAAAGGTTTTGTTCTATTGGAGGTGGTGGTGGTTGATGATTATAACCAATTACACATTGGTGCGGAGTCACCTACACTATATATGAAACTTCCACCCTCTCCATAAAAATATTTTTTTCAAATGTCTCTTTGAAAAGTTTTTTTGAAATTTTGTTCCACAGAGTGTAGGTCTATTAAGTAATTTTTGAATTCACACAAACAGGGTTTTCAAATAACTCACAGCAAAATATAGTTTGGCAGCGATAGAGCAGCTACATGTTGCTTTTGATTTATGTTTGATTGTATTGCATCGCTGTAACACAGTGGTGATTTGCGTAGATTTATCCTTCTTCCTCTTGGCCATTGCCAAATTTCAGCTTGCTTCAATTTTAATTTTTTTTTTGTCAACAAAATTGCATAGTAGCAAGATACAAGCTCACTTGGGATTTCTTTTTGTTGTGTAGTTACCTTGCAAAACCTCGTTTTTATCCCTCCTTCTTTTCTCAATCCCACCCACTCTATGTCAAGAGGTGTAATGGCAACCGACAAAGCACTTCCAGTCCTCAGGCAGCTAACCCGCTGTGATAACCACCCGCCAGGAGCAGGCTGACCCAGTCCCGGTCTTACTCATCTGCAAAAATGGTGATGATGTGTCAGTGCCACAGCTACGCATTTTAGAGTATGTGGGGAAGGCAATCATATTTGTGGTCCCCACCCAACCAATTCTCAGCCACTCCCCCCCCCCCCCACCCCTTCATTGGAGCTCAATTGCCAGTCAAACACTCCCCCCACCCTCACCAGTGCTCAGTCCCCAGGGTCTCCCCTTTCTTTTTACCACCCAATGGTTCTCCATCTCCAGCCCCCTCCCCACACACCACACAGTGGTCCTCGATCCTCCCAGCCTCACCCTGATCCCTGCAATGGTCCTCAAGCCTCCTCCCTCTAACTCCTAGTGCTCCTTAAACACCCCCCCCCCCTTCTGTTTTTCTCTGGTAGTCTTCCATTCCCTCTCCCCCCTCCCCCACCCCCACACTTCAATATGATCCCCCTGTGCTCCAGAATCCTCCCAGCCCCTCTCCAATCCCTGGTGGTCTTTGAGTCCCCTCCTCCCTCTCCACCTCATATGATCCCACATTGATCCCCGAGCCCTGGTGGGTCCTGAAGCCTCCCTGGAATCTCTGCTGGTCACCAGTTCTCTCCCCTCTGCAGCGGAGAGAAAGATGCCACCCTTACTTACTCCCTTCAGACTCCGGCAACTCTCCTGTTCCTCCTCTCCCTGGCCAGGAGTGTACAGCAGCAGCTCCAGGCCCCCTCACAGACCACAGTTATAACCAGCCCTCTCTTGACTGGTGCTGCCCACTCTTCCCTGCCTCCACCCACCGTCTTCTGTGGGGGGGGGGGGGGGAAGGGGGGTATTGATTGGCCTCACAATCTGTGCTCCTCTGATAGGGCAAGGGGGCAGAATCCACCTGCACCTTTCGCTTTCCTGATCTTCACCTCCTATTCAATGTTCCTTGTCGGGGCCACGATCACCTGCTCTCCCCCTCTGGGTGGGATGGATCCTTTAACTGGCACCCAGCAGCAGATGGAAACAGAGATGGTCCCCTTTTGCATGACCACTCTAACCTCTCTCTGAAACTCCTTTCCTCCCACTGAAAAGCTTTACTTTCTGAGGTCCGGGCTCCTAAGTGCGGGGGATGAACAATAGTTCTTATACCCTGCTTCTATGCACTTCAAGCCCTTTTTCCCATCCTCGGTATACTAAGCTTTACACCGTCTCTGCATCCAAATGTGGTGGTTTCCAACTTCTTTTATTGATAGTTGCTTAGATGATTAGATGCTGTTTACACTTCAGTTCTCTTGGTAATGCAAATAAATAATAAGATAGCAAGGAGATATAATTAACGTGTGACTCCAATTCTTCATCAACGTCTGTATTCTCAACTGAAAACTCTTAAATTTACACGAAATTCATTTTGTTCTCCAGTTTCTTTCCCTAATATCCTGGTAGATTTAATGTAGTCCAATGCTTTTTTCATTACTAATTTAATGCTTAGATCTTCCCACTGAAGGTGGTTAGAAGTAGATTGTCCCAATATTTAATCAGAACTTAGGCCCAGATTTAAGTTTTTCCCCAACACCTTCATTAATTAATCTTCTCCCCGGGCATTGCCAGGTGGACTCTTTTCGCACCCTTATGTAAGGCTTCCCACAAAAGCAAAAAGGTTCTTATTACCCTTACATTGTATCTTCTTTGTTTCTCCTTATAGTGCACTCACTGGGATCCCTTGCTTTAGATGGGTCTGTAATTCCTCTGTACCTTTCTGGATGAAAGACTTCCCTCTTCCAAAGGTTTGGTGTGCTGACTCCCAGGTGCCATGGGTTATCAGCTCCAAATGGAAAAAAATATTACTCGAACCCAAGAAGGGAAAAATTAAACAAGAAGCAGGAAGGGTGGAATAAAACGTCCGTGCCTCTAAACAGAGGGGAAAGTGCAAAAAGACACCTAATGCAAATATATACTTCCTCTGCATCGGGTCACCAGACAGCTTTATCCTCCGGAGGAGAGTCACAGGTCTGCCAGAATCTTCCCTTACACATGATCTAACCTCACACAGCAGACGCCCCGATCCACTGCAAAGGGGACCAAGGCTCTCAGAAATCTATTTATTTATTTATTTGTTTGTAGCTTTTATATATCGACATCCATTTAGTAACATCACATCGGTTTACAATTAACGTAACATCTAGCAACGTTGCTTTACACATGAACAATTGAACTGGTTAGAAATAATAACAATACTAGTTACATCTAAGGATTGGTTTAAATTGGTTTAAAGAGTCCAAAACAATCTTTAACAGCAGGCAGATGAGTCAACTGTCAGCTGACCCCTAAAGGGAACTTCCTTACTCCTTTCCCTTAAATTAGGAAAATTGCACAGCAGGAAGCTGCAAGCTCCTGACTGCTCGAAGGTCTAACAAAAATTCCAGCAGGATAGCAGGTGCGTTGGGATGATAAACAGCAAGGATGCACCATGTGCATGTTCCCACATGGGGGAGCAAAACCCAAACCTCTCTCTCACCTATTTCCTCATTGAATCTCCCCAACTTAATGGTACACTCCCTTAGTACAGGGGAGCCAGAGGTCCCATTCATACACTTCTGCTGTTGATTTCTGAGCTGCAAGTGCCTACCTTCCAGTTAGAGTGCATTGCTATGCGTGGGCCCTGGCACCGATGGCAATGCCGCCCTGGGCAGCTGCCTCACTTGGTCCCCACCCTTGTTACAGCCCTGAATGTGGTTCTGACTTGCATGGGAAAAAAGGACTAGAGGTCCATGCATATAGTAGAGGAGAAGCAGTACTGGCGGTCACCCTACATTGACCCTTCTTTCTAGAAGATATCACCTCTAAGATACTAGCGGAGACAAATGGCTGAATTATTTATCTTGCATCTACCTGGGCTTGATTCCTAGGCCATGGCTGGGGAAGCTGCAAAGGCAGTGTCCATAGCCCCCAACGGCCTGGAGAGCCTTGGCCATCTCTCAACAGCCGCACCCAGTGGCCAGGGAGCACAGGTTGTGTGATTGATGCTGCAGTGGCCAACCTCTGAGGGATATAAAAAAAAAAAAAGGGGGTAAAATTCCCCTGCTAGTTGCCAAAGAAGGCTTATGGCATCAGTTTCCAGCCCTGATTCCAAGTGAGATGGAAGCGTCAAGAAAGAAGGCAGAATGAAGAGGCATTATTATTAAACTGACGTAGAGTTGACGCTGATGTGTAATAAGTGAAAGTAGGCTGCATGATCCGATTGCCCACAGAAATGCCTAATCTTCAGCTACCTTTTTTTTTGGTTTTTTTTTTTTTAATCACCAAAATGAATAATTTAAAATTCAGGCAGAAAATACTGTATCGTGTGTTTTGCAAACTTGTAGTCTCCAGAGGCGACTGCAAATGCAGAGAAGGAAAGAGGATGGCAAAGGGGTTCCACTCTGCCCGCAGAGCAGCAAAAGAAATCTCTGACAGGCGATCCCGAGCTTTGGAAGAGAAATGAAAGGCTGTAAGCAGAGCCATCCCAGCCAGCCAGGCAGATGGACACCTGCCAGGGCATGGCAGGCAGATCTGAAAGCTCTCCTGCACTCTTCCCCCTCGGGCTAGGAGCCTGAAGTCAGCTGCTGGCTCAGCTCCACAACCAGGGAACAGAGAGCAAAGCTTGAATTTTGTACACATATTCCAGGGGGAGCTCTGTGAGTTGTTCATGAACGGGATCATTTTGATGATTTTCATCCATGCGGGCAGACGATCACAGAGACTCATCGCCTAAGTCACCTGGGCTGGTAGATTCCAGTATGGGTGGAGGGATAGCTTTAAATTACTTATTTTATTTAGCATTTTTTATATACCAAGGTATAGCAGGGTTGCCTTCACTCCGGTTTACATACAAAACAACAAGTTGCATTGAACGATGTTTGAAATTTAAAAAATTAACAATAATGAGAAATGACATAACTAGGAGAATGAACGAAACAAGATAACAAGATACTTGGAGCTGTGCTATTCAAAAATTAAAAAATAAATGTAAGCCAAAGACGATTTCTCTCTAATTTTGAGGGGGCGCTTGCAGCTTGGGCCTGCGACAAACACACAAACACGGCAAAAAGGAGGGGGGAGAAGCATGAAGTGCAGAGTGCGGGGCAAGGGAGAATGCAGCTCCGGGTCTGGATGGAGAGACGAAGCGAATCCTTCCGCATGCACGGACGTCCACCTCCCTGTTTCTTTTCAAATTGGATCCTGCACCCAGAAAATTACAAATTCTAAGATTTTAAAAGTCTGTGGAATATTTTTGTCAAAATATAGCAATATAGTCCCTGCTTTTGAGAGACTATATTGCCATATTTCATTCATGTAAATTACAAGACAAAAGAAAGCTGCTACTCAGATATGCAGAAACGTTTTTTGTAACGAACGCTCGGGTCTGCCCGGGGAAATTCCTGGCTCAGCAGGTGCAACGCTGGTCAGTAAGTGAGAGGAGGCACCGTTTTGTACAGCCCCTCCCTCTGAGGGTGCTGGAATGGCCGCCCCCTTATGGGAGTTTATAACCAGGTCTCTCCTGAGAGCTCTGCAGTTACTTTTGGATTTAATGGGGTGCTAAGATCCTTTGCCTAAGTTGGATTTTCGGGCCTGCTCTAAGGACTCCCTGCTGGGACTCTGAGGGACAGGTCAGGGGCCTTGCCCTGCTTATCCAGTCCCTGCAGGGGTAAGGGTCAGCATCCCAGGTTGATTTTGGGGGTTTAAAAAGACGTTTTGTTTGTAAGAAGCCTGGGGTGATCCCTGGACACTGTCTGGGGAGAGGGCATGGGGAACCCTCTCTCCCTCTCTCTCTCTCTCTCTCTCTCTGGGAGTCCCAGGCTAGGGAAGGCCTGCCCTTCGTCACCCTCTGTAAGGACGCAGGAAGGCGGTGATCCGTTGCCAGCACCTTCTGGGTTTAACTTCACTTTCGGGAAGGCAAACCTTTTTTTTTAGAGGATGTGGGGAGGGCGTATCTGGCTGCCCCTCAGAAGGAACCGCTAGTACTGCTTGCTCCAGAGTGGATCCCTCCCATCAGGGATCCGTCTGAGGGAGAGAGTGCACTGAAGATCAGCTGTGAGGAGAGAACCTCTGGGAGCACCGAGGACACCCGTCAGGGGCTCTCATCCTGGGGAGGGAGAGGGGGTTTGGACTCTCGGTGCGGAGACGGTATTTTTACCATTTTACCGAGTCGTGGAAAGGGGGTTTCTCCTGCTCAACCAAAGGATCCCCTTGCCGGAGGAAGGAGATTCCTGCACAGATGGAGGGAAAAAGGATTGTAGCACACGAGAAATCCTGGGGTGCTGAGCACTAAATGTTATGCTGTAATGCCTATGACTGTGGCAACAATAAAGGCTTTAGTTTTGGTCACTAACCCAGCGACTCGGTGTCTTGTTTGGCATTTACACCACCACCCAGCCAGTGAAGGAGAGTCACCCCTGTCCCAGGGGCAGGAAACTAACAGAGTCACCCCTGGCACTCTGGGCCTTGAAAGGGAAACCTTTCCCCCTCTCACCCAACAAAGATACCAGGACCTGGGCTTCAGAGACCGTGCTTAATCCAGCCTGAGGTCCCAGCCTCGAAGACACAATGACAACATCTTTTATGGATCCATTGGTGTGCAGTCCGCAGCCGGGGAGGGGGGTCACACTTTGTTTGGCGCAGAATTTCCTACTATTTTCCAATCTGAGCCCCCCCACCCTAATTGTCCCCACAAGCTTCTCATCCCCTTCAATCTCTCCTTCCCCACTCCTATACCCACCACCCTTCTCCACCCATTCTCTCCCCATCCCTACCATTCTCTCTCTTCCCTCAGCAGCCTCTCTTACTCTCTCTTTCTCTGTCTCCCCTACCAGCCTGCTCCAACCCCTCTCTCTCTCTCTCTCGTCCACTCCTCCAGACTCACCCCATCAGTCTCTCTGCCATACTTTTCCCACCGGCTTTCTCTAGTACCCTCTCTCTTTCTCTCTCACCACCAGCCTCTCTTCCCCCTCAACCCTCCTCACACTCATTCTTACCCTAAATCAGTTAGTCTTCCCCCCCCCCCCCCCCCCCAGCCACTGCCTCATTTTGGGTTATAGCTGTCTCGCTGCAACTTTCCCCCACCTCCTCTGCCAACCACCACAGACCGATCTTCCTCCTGCGGACACTGACTCCATGTTTGCGCCTACAGGCTCACGGTGCCTTTTTCCGCCAGCCCATAATAGCAGAAAGAGATCAAATTGTCCCAAACTGTCTGCTTAGGTGCAGTGGATAGATGAGCATGCCCCGTCCCATCCTCATGTCATTTATCTGAACGTTCACTCCCTTTTCTTACCACTGCCCTTCATATCAATCCCAAGCATGCCCACAATGTGTTAAAGTACCACTCTCCACCACCTACACCGGGAGGCTGTTTCAGGTTCTTGTCCTCGTTCTCTAGGAGTCTTGCAAGACCCAACACTGAATCCAACACCCAGGTCCCTTTCCATGTCTAAGAACCGAGCTCTGCAATATGCCACACAGCTACCAAAGCGAGCAAAATCATTGTCCGAAATATCTGCTGTCCCATGCCCGTTCAGGTGTGGGCAACCTAATCCAGCTTCCCTCAGGAGGCCAATGTACTAAAGTGTGATGTGATTTCACAAACAGGGCATCATGCCAAAAAGGGAACAGCACCCTGCAATGCTGAAATCTCAGTGTTTTCACAAAGCCCCATTGGCAAAATAATCTGCAAGTATTTGACTTTGCAATAGTACAATCTTGCATGTAGTCCACATAAAATTGTATTCAGATTCTGAATTAATGAAGCCCCTGCAATGCAAAATCAAGCAAAGCAGCTCGTTAATTCTGAATTCCGCAAACACTGGTGCATGAAGGCGGCTTTGCCAGGGAGTTTAAAAAAAAAAAAGGATAGCTACACCTTAGTGAGAAGTAGTTATACTTTTTGCAAAGTTGCCTGTAGGAAATGTGTGTACAGAACTTTTCTACTGGGCTCGTTTGCATGGGAATCCCAGTAGAACATGTCTTCATATAAAATCCCAACTTTTGTGCAAATTTCAGTGCAGTTCTGTACATCGGTACCCAAGCTGTAGTACTGCATTTCATTTTATAGTGGGCGTGATGCCCCTGTCTCGCCGGCTAACGGAGCTCAGAAGCTCACTGGGAAGTGCTGGGGCCACATTCTGACCCAAGCTTCCAAGGCCCTTAAGCTTCCTTTGTAGATGATGTTTCTGCTTCTTGCAGTAAAAGACACACACTGCACACCTCAGATATTGTTAAAAAAATAAATCATTTAATGAATGCTTGCGTAGCTCCAATCTCCGTGTATAGATTTAAATGAGCAGGGGCTGAACTCAGACCCAGGGCTAGGTCCTAATTCCCTGTCATTCACTTCGGGTCATGGATTCTTTCGAATGGGGGAAGGCTGGCCCATCAAGACCCAAGATGTATGGGAGGAATCATTTTCACTGCATGTCAGTGATGATACCTAAGTGTAGGTTCAAATAATGGAACAGGCAGGACACTCTGATTGGGTATTACAAATCAAACCCTCCCTCACAAGAGACAGAGGTTTGAGCATGCTACCATCTAAGTGAACTGCAACAGAGAAAAAAAACTATGTAACTTGAGCTGCCAGCCAAGGAAATTGAAAAAATTGATAGACCCTTACTGTGAAGGTGAGTCAAAGATTCAGATAGAGGATCTGCATGTCACAGCCCCCTGGACTACCACTGGTAATTTTGGAGGAAATGTCATTAAAAATCAAAATATCAAAACTCCTAAATTACAGAACTATGACTGGGAAAGGGATTTATGAGAGAAATGTACTGGAGAACAGTCCTAGGAAGCAAACAGATTCTCACCCTGAATAACAAAGGGCATTCAGACACTTGGGTGACGGGTTCCCAATCAACAGAGGGATATGGCTAGGCAGGAGGGTAGAAGTGTGCATGTGGTATTGCTCTCTGTGGTCCTCCCTGTGTCTTTGGTTTTTGGCTGAAAGAAAGTGACCAATACAGGGTCAGACAACAGATAAAGCAAAAGCCAGGTGGGGTAAGAACATGTGATTGGCTATGAGCTTAGTGGTGCTAAAATCACTGAAAGCTGATACTGCGGAGGATCTGAATCACTGAACACTAAACAGCCAAGAGTCTAGTGGAGCTGTAAAACCCCTCCTACCAAGGGAGGCAACTGAAGAACAGTGGCTGATCTGGAGATTAAGCAGTCCCTCCTTGAGCAATAGGACCCCAGCAGCAGATACAGAGGTTGAGTGGTCCCCCTTGAGCAAGGGGACCTCAGCGGCAGATCCAGAGGTGGAATTGGGTCTCCAATGAGGGCCTGGACCTCAGCGGCAGACCGAGAGGTGGAGTCATGTTCCCAGGAGAGCATGCACCCCAGCATTGGTATGGACCTTTCAGCAGAGTGGACCCCTCAGTGGAGTGGAAGGAGATGGTTTAGATACAATGGACCCCCCAGGTCAAGACTGCCCACCAGCCCAGTTGCATTTTTTCACATGGTGAGACTTGGGGAAATAAAGGGAGAGGATAATAATATTTGCTTAAGCAGGCATGTAGGAGGTCCCTTCTATTCCATTTGGTGGTATACTGTGGGGGCCAGCAACCCCAAATTGCCAAATATTAAATGTTTTGGCTATCT